>NC_092860.1:144354522-144364213 GCF_032062135.1 Pyxicephalus adspersus | reverse complement strand
TTTTTTTTTTTAATACATGCTGGGAAGACAAAATCTACAAGAATTGGGAGGACACATTATTCACATAAGCTTTTACCTAATTCCCTCCCCCCTGAGTATTTCACATTTTATCATTTTGAAATTACAATTACAAATTACAACTTTAAAAATGAGCATTAACGTAATATACAGTCTATAGGCAAATGACAAATCCCTATCACACACCTATTTTGCACACAAAAATGAATAAATCAGAAAAATATGTTGTTAAACTTTAAGTGCTTTTTTCACAACTAGCTTTTCCTTTACATCAATTTTTCAAAATAACAAACTGAATTATTAGTACCAACAAAAACTGCTCCTAGCAAACCATTTACTGTCAGTCTGGGCCATTTCCAGGGGTCAGGTTCTGGATTTCAGCACACATTATCAATAGTTGATGCATTAATCTATGTATGTCCACAAATGTAGAAAATATTAGATTCTTCTATTTATCAATAAAATATATACTGACTACCTTGATATAAAATATTACTACCAATCTTCTGGTGTAAAAGTCAAATACACAATGTGCTCTTCATCCACTGACCACCATTCCACATCTTTAGGGGGATAAGACCGACATGGTCCACAATAATGCGGATTTGTTGATTGATAGGCCAGGCTCCCTGTGAAAGCCCACAAGCACAAACAGCCATGGTCACTTCTCACTTTGGGCCTGAGTTACTAAAGCTCTCCAAGTCTGGAGACGATACACTTTCATCAGTGAAGCTGGGTGATCCAACAATCCTGGAATAGATTTTTTAAAAGTTTTTTGCTATTTGTTAGCAAATGTTTTCAATCCAGTACCAGATCCATTCTAGGTTTGCTGGATCACCCACTTGTGTTTTATTTATAATACTATTTACACTGTAAGCAAACAGAAAACAAAACAATGGAAATAAAATCTGCCTGCCTGGCTCTAACTATCTGCAGGTCCCTAATAGCTTGGCCAACCCAGCGCTATCCAGCTCTAACAATAATGATGTTGTTAAATCTATGCTGGGGCATGGAGTAACTCACACATGTTCATTATTAAGTTTTTAATTTTTGGGAGAAGGCATTAATAACTACATATCATCTAAGAACACAACCCAATAAAGCATTTTCTCTCCTTTCTCTCCCAGTAATCAGGTTCTCTCCTATTGATTAAGTGTTGTGTTTGCCTAAATTAAATGTTCTAAAATTTTTGGTATACATGAAGATGTAATTTCTGGTAATAGAGACATTTATCTACCCTCAATGACTTCATTTTACCAGGGGGTTTCCTGAGAACCAAAACTGATTTCAATGGTTCCCCTGGAGTAAAAAGTTTAGGAAAGGCTGTCATAAATATTCTATACCATGCTGTAAAACAAAGGTGGCATGATCAGGTTCTGGTTATTGGTTGGAATTTCTACACTTTCCATGTCACTATCGGACTTTAGGTAGGTTTAGTGTGTTTTTGTCTTTTGTATAGTACATATTACTAGTCTTTAAAGGCACAATACATTTTTAACTTCTAGTGAGGCCTGGAGCCAGGAACGAAGTGAAAAATCAGTGGAAGGCCTGCATGACTGGGAAGGGATGGGAGCAGGCAGGGGAAGGGTTAAGAGTTAGCATCGAGAAGGGGAGGGGGGGGGGGTTGCTCAATGGAATGCAGGGGGGAAGGAGAAGAGGATTGAAAAGGGGGGTGAGCCGGAAAGGGAGGGTCTTTTTTTAGCGTGATGGAGAAGAGGAAAGAAGTTTTTCACACCCGCCTGCCCTGTTTTTAGGTGTTTCGGTGAGGTCCTCGAGGGAAGGAGTGGTATTGGACAGTTTCAGTGGGGTTGAGGGTCTCACCTATAGTATGGGACCCTCGGTAAGGTTGTTGTTGTTGGGAGTGTTAAATTGTTTTGTGGTAGGGCTGTGAGTGCTGCTGGTATGGTTCCCAAGCTAGACGTGCGGCTGGGAGCATTACATATCTTGGCGGTGCAGACCCATTATGTGCAAGGGGTTACAATAGTGGGGGCTTCGAGGACCAGTAACCAGGGGGTGTGTTTTTAGGAAATAGATGTTTTATTATTGTATTGGTTTGTAAGTTGTTATTATTTGTTGATTATGTGTTAATATATTGTTATTTATGGTTATTTATGGTTATTTATTAAAAGAGTTAAATTTAAAGTGATTTGTTAATAAACGGCCCAAAGGGGCCATTTAACCAAGTTGTTGTCCCAGTGTGTGTTTGGGGTAAAGGGGTGGGGTGGGGGGAGGTGGGAGTGGGGCACGGCCTGCAGGAACTCAAACAGTTATTCCTATGACCGATATTTCTTTATACACATTGGGCCTGATTTAATAACGCTCTCCAAGCTGGGTGATCTAGAAAACCTGGAATTAATCTCGTCCAGGATTCAAAACAGTAGTAAATAGCAAATGACTTTGAAGAAAACCATTCCAGGTTTTCCGGATCATCCAGATTCACTGATGAAAGTATAACCTCTCCAGCCTTGTAAAACTTTATTAAACCAGGCCCATAGTTTGTGAAAAAAACAATATAAGAAGTCTGTAATACATTTTTTAAACCTTTTCTGTCTGTGTTAAATCTTTTTTAATCTATTAAGTGAATAAAGTAATTGAAAGTTGGAATCTGATCCATGATCTGATGAATCTGATCCAAGTCTGTCATGTTATTTATTAGAATTAGTTATAATAGGGCATAGGAAAATATCTGAACTTTCAGTCTTCTCATTATGTCAGGAAAGGTCTCCCCCAGAGTCTGTCTATCCCCCTTCCTCCTCCAGATACAGTACCAGACCTTTCCCCCAGAGAGCGCTCCATACAGAGGTATGTGAGGTATAGGAGTAAGGAAAGCCTTTATCAAGGCTTTAGAGTTGTAGTTCTCCTTTTCCTTTTCCACAGCTTCACAGGCTGAGCTGACATTTTCACTGACAGCTGTTCCCCATCATAGACTTTTACGGACTTGGAAAAAGGTGCCCTTTAATTCCCCTTTTCACATGTCATTTTGGGGATGTGGTACCTGAATCAACCCTATAGGGCTGTATATTTTTTGATGCAATAAACACTACATTTTTAGGTCACACACAGTAGAAAAAACTTCCTTACCTACATAATGTACCATAAAATGGTCTATACATCTTAGTTTAGAGAATTAATGAATTGACCAATTTTATTAGTTTGATCACATAAACCCACCCATTAATTGTGAGAATTTGTATAATTACTCAAATACATGATATTTCTTTATCTGTAAAAATTTGCAATACTGGACTCTGTACATCGTACATTACACTGAACTGTATCTATATTTATATCACAGGTGACACCCAGCCACAGAATTTACATCTCCCCGATATTTGCATGATCTACAGGGTTTACCGTGACGTTGGTACATGCATCAGTGAGGGTGGGAGGATCGGTGGGATATATATATTATATATGCTACTATTCAGTTACATTACATGTGCAAATTTTTATTTTTTACAGATTTTTGTGTTTTGTAATTTTACTACATTTAATTAATATTAAATATATGTTTTGTAAATTTAATACATTTAATTAATATTAGTTGTGACTAAGAATTACAGCCTACAATGAAAAATACATTTCCAAGCAAAAAATTGTACCGCTTTTAGCATGGAAATTTGGATGGAATTAGACGCTAGGGAGGTTAAATTCTAAGATAGAAGAAAAGACATAACTTAGGCCATTGAAAGCAGCCTACAGTATAAAATGACAGTATAAAATGAGGACCGAGTAACTCCCCTCTACAATGTTGTCAATAAGTGCAGCAAACAAAGTGTAATAAATTGCATTAAAAATTTTGGAAAAATTGTGCACATTTTCGCCATTGAGTGAAAATGCATGAATGAAAAGGCGACTGTTTTTCACACATGGCGTGTTCCCAGGTGTCACTGTACAGCCTCCCCAATGAAACAATAAGAATTCAGTCCTCCCTTTTCTATATGACCCACAAGCTGGGAATTTCATTTTTATTCTGATTCTTGCTCTTGATGGGGGTCGGGGAGAGCTGTAGAAGAGAAGACAGAACTTTGCAGCTTTACAAGAACCTTTACAACTAAAAGAAAACATTTTACAACTGAATTCCAGGTTCTTTGACATCAGCACAATTTACTATTAAGGGAAAAACTTCATTTTCTGGTCTGCTAAGAATGGCGGCTGCTTTTGTCATCCCTGTTAGTAGCTGTTCAGTGCTGCTGCTTTCTCATAGCTCAGTGAGGCAGAAACCACCAGCACAGAATTCTCATTTTGAATAAAGTTCCTCTGTATTTACAACAGTTTATATTTAGATATTTAAACCAATATACTTCAGAGATTCAGCAGTTGTGATGCCAACATTCTTCATTCCTACACTTGAAAACATTATTGGAACATTAGATTTGCCAATAACATTTTTTTTAAATGTAACCATCCAGAGCCCAGCTAGTCAATGCACTAATTTGTCTGTGAACATAAACCCTAGCAAAGTTCCCTCTACCTTCTTTATTATTTTAAAGGTGAACAAATGATGAAATAAGGCTCTGTAACAGTTCTTTGAACAGTATAAATTGCACTTCTCATTGACCCCATTTATCCAAATGTGAAAATTATTCAAAAATTAAATTGTCATTTTGTTTATTACTGACGGTGATGGCTGATTGGGCTGCTTTTCGGCTCACATGACAGGCAGACCAACTGGAAAACTGATGAAAAACTGTATAGGTAATATTATTTATTGTTTTTTGATTCTGTAAAGATCACTAATACATTATATAAGAAGTAAAGTATTAACTTTGACATTTTAAAGCCCATGTAAAACAAAAACAAATGTGTCCTGTTGTTTGTCTTCAGATGTTCATTGTCCATCTATTATACAAAAGCTGTGTTTTCCAATGCCTATGGAAATTTATATAAAAACTTTACTTAATACTATAATGAAATATAAGATTGTGCACAGCTACATGTGTCCATGATAAGTCTTTCGTATTGGCACCCAGCTGCCCCGTGGTGGGGTTATACTTTTTCTTACAACTATCTGTAGGGTACAAACTCCTTGCAATATGAAATACATTATATAAACACTATTGAAAAAGAACTGTACACACCAGAAGTGACATGACTCAAAATGTCTTTCAGGACTGGACTTCAGTCTTCCAGGACTGTCAGACTTCAGTCTTTAAAGAACAGATTCTGCAGATATTTTTAGTATTTCTCCAATAGGGAGCAATAACTTTAGTAAAGTGCAGTTTGCAGAATCATAAAATGGCTTCATGACGTATAATATCCTGGCATGTTTGTGGCCCTCAAAGATTGGTTTAAACAGCTCTGTCATATATCATAAATCATCTAATTAGAAATGTGAAAAGAAATGTTTTTAATGGTCCTTATTAGTAATAGAGAGTAACTTTATCCCAAAGGAATAATAAAATCCATCAGTCTCAGTAAAGAATCCAAGTGTTAAAAACAGAATCTCTTTACAGTAAATCCTTACATTACTACAAAGTAATCATTGGAGCTTCCATGGTTTGTAGGATGCATTACGCTTAATTCACTGAGCTTTACACAAGGCTAAGTATCTTGTTAGTCACGTGACTGTAATTTTCAAATCTCATTGGACATAAATGGCACTTTATTTGAAGATCAGTATCCTTATCCTGCTGTGTAAGCTAGACTGACAGATCTTCCTGAAATGTATTCATTAGTCATTATTATGTATTATCTGTATTTAATTTTCCTATTAGGCTGACTCAATATAAAACATTCACATATACGTGATAAGATACTACCATCTAAGGAATGCAATGGTTCACCTATTAGTACTGTACATGTCTATGACTGATTAGTGTCTTAAAACTAATCAAAGCTCAAATCCTTGACACCCTAAACTCACAGGAGAAGGAGCAATACCACAGAGAGGAAAGGTAAGCTTCTAATTGCAGTGCAAACAAACCAGGAATACTTCTAGTGACAGATGAAATGACAGTGAGAAACAAAAGCATCAAGTCCGAGATGTACAGCTTTCACTCTGAAAATGACAAAAACTGAACTATGCAATATTATGTTCTGTTGTTTCTATTGACTTTGCTTTGGGCTCCCCCTAGTGGTTATCTGCACTACTTCATATAAGCAGATAAACTTCTTTCTGTAGAGGAGGAAACCAGCTTAATGAATTCATAGTGATGGAGGAAATGTGTAGATGTTCTGCTTTCACCTTTGGTACATGTCAGTGGAGGGCAATCTACATTACCCACTACAGCTTCCTCTGAAAAGACCAGAATATCCTATGTACCCAGCATTTGTCACACTTTTCATCACATGTATTCTGGTTTGAGGTTTTTATATCTTTCAGGTTTCTCCCTCCATATTTTTTCTGTAAAACCAGCAGATTTTTTCATCCAGTTTGGTTTATTGTAGGATATGAGGGTTAGGTGTACACAGACCACAGGGTAATGTGCAATGGACAGAACAAACTCTGTGATAGAAACCTTCATTTACCTCTACATTACAGGGTTTGATGTCACATGTGGGTGTAATTCAGCCACATCATCTGACAATCATTAGGGGCCCATTCACATTTGTACATGTGTCACTCGCTCCATATATCTCATTGTACAAAAGATTTTCAACTTCTACATGCAGAAAGGGTTCCACAGTGCATGAGCAGCCCAAACGTGAAACAGTCTTTCACTTAAGCTTTTTCTAGCTTACTCATTAGTAAGAAATAGCATTGTAGAATATTGATCAAGACAAATATGTGATTGGGAAACAAAAGTCCTAAATAGAGTTTAGGCTTTTTTCTAGATAAATCTGTTGCAAAAATGCTTTTTGGGCCAGTGATCCTGTGCTGTGCACCACTGCATTATTTCTCCCCATTTATTCTGTCCAGTGATGTCTCTTGCAGCAGCAAGGAAATAGGAGCAGCCCCTGCTTCCCTTTAGCCGTGCAGCCTGAGATGTACTTTCACTCTGTGTGAGGCTGTGCTCACCTGAAGAGGATCATAGGAGCTGAATGGTTCCTGATCTGTCCTGTGCTGCTATTGGCTGGAAGGGCTTTATAGCCTTTCTGCTCCCAGTTAGCAGTGCATGTTGTAGTGTTAAGCTGGACTGATCTGCTGCTGAAATGTAAATTTGTAAGATTTACTGTTGCTGAGTCTGCCAGTTTCTGACCCTGTTAATGTATGCTGCCTGGACTGACCTTATGCTTGTGACCCAACTCTGCTTTGTCTTTGCCTGTGAATACTTTGTCAGGTGGACAGATTGTCTGTGAATGACCTCTGGCTCTGTAATCTAGACTTGTTTCTGCTGGAGTCCTGGCACTGCATTATGTTTTGGCTCCTAGTCCTCTGCAAGTCTTTCACCAGACACCATCCCTTGTGCACTGAAGTTCTGGGTTGCTATAGGTGAAGACTGCAGTGTTAGATTGGGGGACTGGTGTCTGGTGAGTACTATTGCTGGACCAAGCGGCCAACAAAAATACCCACCATGGAGGATCTATATGAACTGAAGTCTGTCTCCTGATGGATGCTGTAAATCAACTCCCATCATGTACCTGCTCAGGAGAGTCAAAGACAGAATCCTGTTGTAGCAGCCCCTTCTGTGGGACCCAAGATTCCATAAGCCAGATACATTTTTGTGTAGAATCTGGTCACTTTAAGCAATCCTGTCCTTGGAAGCAGTCTGGAAAACTTTAGTTCCTAGGTGGGCCCCTGGACACCCACCTAGGCAGCAGGTATTTCCTCTATCTGATTGTATCCTATTGCCTGTTGAGATTGTCTGAGATTCAGATGTTTCGTTAAGCATTGCCAGGAATTCTTGGATAGCCTTGCTGCTAGTCATTTTATTGATATATCTCTGGCTCACGCTCTTGAATTCCAGTTGGCAACACACCTGAGCAGTCCCTCAGTTCAGCAGTGATGTTAGTTGCTGTTGATGTTATTCCCTGGATTCATTCTCAAAGCACGTATAATTTTGGTACTTAAGATTTGGGCACACGACCTTGCCTGTTGTTTGAATAGAAGTGCTTTGGGCCCTGAATATGGATGGACTAAAGCACATTATGATTATTAGGAGGCTATTTCCTGAGTGACTGGTGGGATGGGCGAAACTGATAAAACTTGGAAGAGCAGGCACGCCCAGGATCAGAACTGTACACATGTGCAGGAGAGAGGCACTTGCACTTTAGTGAGGGAGAAGTTTGTGTGACAGTTCTACCTTGATGCTTACTAGTACCAGAGGTGGCCTGGGTATTCCTGACCAACTTTTAGGTGGCAGCATAAATTGGTCAGAAAATTGGAAATTTAACACAACTGGGGGGATACCTTTATGGATCCCCTAGAGACAGTGGATGTGCGCTCTATCTCTGTTCATAAACCACTTTGGATTCCTCTAAGCCATAGACCCCCAGTGTTACTACTGACACTATAACACTTTCTTAAGATGCGAGATTGGTATAAGATTCCCTGTGCCTTCATCTCACCCCAATTTACCCTTCTTTCATTCCTCTTTAACCCTGCATTTCCTCCAGATATCTCCATCTA
Organism: Pyxicephalus adspersus; assembly: GCF_032062135.1. Classification (NCBI taxonomy): domain Eukaryota; kingdom Metazoa; phylum Chordata; class Amphibia; order Anura; family Pyxicephalidae; genus Pyxicephalus; species Pyxicephalus adspersus. The sequence continues at coordinate 144,355,683 of NC_092860.1, read as the reverse complement.
CTTTCTTCTTGTGGGAACAGCTTGACCTAACTATATACATTTTAGACTTCGACAGAAGATATCCCCTTTGCTGACCTATAGATAGACCCTAGTTTTCCCCTAGGGGTGATATTTAGGTACTTAAAATTTAAAAGTTTTACTCCCAGTATCAAACATTTCTTACTAACCCATAACCATATGGCAGCCTTTGAAAGAATCTGTTGCTTTAACCCCCACACCAATGGTCTTATTTCATTTCTGTATTCTGTCATACTGCAATGTAGATTATTTTCTTCACTGTTAAGACTTAGAGATAGGAATCAAGGCTCTAAACTTGATAACGAGCTCTGGACACACATTTGGAAATTCTCTAAATCTTGCTCTACCATTATTAGAGCCCAGGAGGCTAACTTCCAAATTCTATCTCATTGGTATGTTGTCCCTGGTAATTAAGTTTTTCAATGGGGGTACTTCCCTGTGTTTTGGGGAATGTGGTAATATATGTGCCATATTACACACCTGGTGGGACTGCCTGGAGGCTTTACATTTTTGGTGACAGGTTTTCTCCCAAATCAATTCCCTCCTTGAGGTTTTACTCCCTTCTGATTCTCGTTTGGAACCTCCCTTTTAAACCGAAAACTGGCTTCTATCACCACCCCACAATTCCACCTCGTGAACATATCCTCATTGCAGCCAAACTATGCATTGTGAGTGGATGGAGATCTTCTTCTATCCCCTTTTATGTGATCTATAGACCTGTGTCCTGCCCTTTTGGCACACAAAAAATGTTCAGCTCAATTAACTGACTCTATTCCAAAATTTGAATTGATCTGGTAGCCTTGGACTCAAAAATGTCTCCCCTCAAACTCTGACCAGTGCTTACTTTAACTGGGGGAGCCCGCCTGTAGGACTGAATTATACATCTATGGTCTGTCAGTAGTCCTCCTCCTTCCACCGTCATTACCTTGTTCCTTTTCCGTTTTTTTTTCTTTTCCCTTCCTCCTCCCTCTAATTCTATCTTCTTCCCCCTTTATTTCTGTCCCATTCAGTTTTATTTGTACTTTTTGTCTTTCTACCTAGCATATGTACTCTAGTACTGTCCCAGAATCCAATTGCATATTTACCGTTTTGCAGTCATCCCTTTATACTTTGGTACACTTCTTTCTCATTACCCACCATATA
>NC_092860.1:144338742-144352603 GCF_032062135.1 Pyxicephalus adspersus | reverse complement strand
GATTAGGAAACAAGACAGGCCCATCCATCCATAGCAAGAAGGGGATGGATAATACAGGTAGTATAGGGATACATTTACATTGCCAATATAGAGATATATTGTAAATATAGCAAGGAATTATTTTAGTACACAATATTACATTTACAAAAGGTGTAGTTGTGGGGACAGATTTGTACACATTATGGTTAACTTCTTCATGGCAAAATGTAATTATTTACCAATGGATGAGACTAGAATACATTTTTTGGATCATACAATTGTTAAAAAATCTGTACTATTTGCACAAAACGCATTTTCAAACCACAAATCAGGATAGGTGATATCTGTTTATTACAAATTACTGTGTACAACACCAAGAGTGGGAAACAATTTTCAAATGCATCTGGTTTAAACTCCAAAGGGATCAAATATCCAGCCCCATAATTCCTAAAAGACCACCATATGTACTGTCATGCTTGGGGAGACAGAACCACTAGGGGGTGCTACAGCTTACACAGAAATGGTTTAAACCCTGGGAAGTGAGAAGCGCCAAGGCATAGAGTCTAAGCAATAACCAGGTCTTCTCCAGAGGCACTAGTGGTGAGGATATTGTGCACCTTGGGCACACCAGGGTAGGCAGCAGGACACACAGTACCAAATCACTAAGCAGAGGAGTTGTCAAGGAAGGCAGCGGTCTAAGCAGGCAGCAAGCAAGAGCGGTCAGGTCATAAGACATGGGATAAATATCAAGGATCCAGGAATAGTCACTGGAACAGCACAAGGGAATGGGTTGGAAACAACTGACTGGGTTAACACAGGAGCTGGACAAAGAAACACTGAAATAACCAACAGGTGTTGGAGCGAACCCGCTGAATACTATGTCTGAGCTAGCTAAATAGCTAGGGATGATTAAGAAGCTATTTTCTGATTGTTCAGTGGAATGGGCGAAACTGATAACGCTTGGTCAGAACTGCTTACATGCGCAGAAAAGAGGCGTCTGCACTTTAGTGAGGAAGAGGTAAGTGTGACATCACCATTAATATAAAATGTTCTTTGTTTAAAGAACTAAGATTCTACTTACTGTGAGCCTTGTAATGAAAAAAAACAAGAAAAATTAATCTAATTTGTGTATTTAGGTTCTAGGATGAAGATTTTTTTAACATGTAACCTATATCCTAAAATGCCCTTGTGGCCTTCAGTACATAGTTTGAGCCACAAAAAGACAACTGTCACAGCTCGGCAAGGCAGGGTAGTGGACCCTCTACGTCACCTACCCAATGGGTAGAGATGTGCAGTGGGCACAGAGACTAACCAACAGCCTGGTCTCCTGGTCTAAAGCCCCTGAAGGTGAGGATATTGTGTTTCAAGCTGCTGCCAGGTTGTGGCCCCATGCCCGCCTAGGCAGGTGACTGCTGACTAGCATTAACAAAGCAGTGCCGGAGTGGGAAACAGAAAATGATCAGACAAGCCAAACGTCAGGGCAGGCAGTGATCAGAAATAGACAGAAATCAAGCCAGGTTGGTACACAAACTCTTATAAAGGGGATGTCATATGACTAGTCATATAAGCTGCAGACTCGTAACCCACCAGCAGAGGGAGTGCTGATGAGGAGACATTCTCAGGTGTTGTTTGCATGCCTGCCAGCAGATGGAGTGTGTCTGCTGCACACTCTAGTCCTCTGAGGTAGCTGAAAGAAAGTCACATGACCTGGATCAGGCAGTAAGCAGAGTTGGTGCTGGCAGCAGGGGAGTGCAAAGTGAGTGAGCCTGAAGAAGGCACAGAGTTTAACAAAAACCTTTAAAATGAACTTACAATTCTGACATTACATCATTATTTATAATAAAAGCTTGCATCTAATGCAGGTATGGGACTATAAGCCTTGGCATTGTTACTGTGACCCAGTTAAAATACACATTGGGCCAGTTTAGTTAAAAAGCAGATTAGTTAGGCTTGGCTATTCTGAAGCTGAATATTTTACTTCAGTTGTTCAGCCAAACAGCGCTTGAAGCTAAGAAAATTTGAGCACCACCAATCATGACAGAAAAAAGAATACTATTTACAAATGTTGGCAACCATAGATACAGAAGTATGTTCTGTCTAGGATTTTAAAGGTCATTATATTTTATAGTTGACTGGTTTTATTTAGGTTGAAAAGTTTCCTGGCCATTTCTATGATGTCTTGCAGATGGGTGGAAGACTTCAGGAACTGCTTGACAACCAGATTGAAGACATGTGCCATGCAGGGCGGATGACTCAGCCTTCCTTGACATAGCACCGACACAATGTTCTTCCTTTTGTCGGTCACCATGGTTCTGATTTTGAGTTGTCACGGAGAAAGGCATGATTTGATTTCTTGATGGATCACACGGAGCAGTTCCTCCCCATGTGACTCTGTTCGCCCAGGCAAACACAGGTACATGTGGTATGCTGTGAATTGTCCCTGCAGTGGAGGCTGAGGACATGGTGGAGGATGAGGAGGCAGAGGCAGACAATATCGCAGGACCAGCAACGTGAGAACGTGGAGGCGGAAGCGGTGTCACCTGGCCAAGTTGCTGGTGTGGCTGTGCAGGAATTACATTCACCCAATGGGCCATAAGGGACATGTATTGTCCCTGACCGTAGTTACAGCTCCACACGTCGGCGCTGCCGTGCACTTTGGCAGACACCGACAGCCTCAAGGATTGGCCCACCTTCTGTTCTACATATTTGTGCAGGGCCAGTACTGCCTTTTCACAAAAAAATGATGGCTTGGGACTCTCCACTTCGGCTCGGCACAAGCCGAGTCTCTGAAAGTTGCAGAGTCCACCACTTGGAAACGGAAGGACTGCAGCACCTGCAATTTGGACAGGAGCACATTCAGCTTCTGCGCCGTTGGATGAGTGCACGCATACTGTTGTCCCTTGGCAATTGCTTCGGTGATCGATTGCTTACGGAATGACTGACGAGCAGTAGAAGGATGAAGAGCAGGACCATCTGGATCAGCAGAAGATGGAAATGACATACAGCTCTCTTCGGCTGAGGCTGTGGAGCCTTGACTGCCTGAAAGCCAGTGCGTGCCACTGGGCCACCACATCAGAGCCAGGGTTCTCCAAGGCCACTTTATGGTGACCCTGCATATGTTGACGCAGGGCCGTGGTAACAACGTTGGCACCCTGGCCACGCTCCACCTTCTGCCCACATATTCTACATATGGCCATGTTAACCTCTTCCGTGGCTTAACAAAAAACTGCCACACATTATTTGGATCCCCAAATAATCTTTCCCTGCACTTGTAAATCACTTTTCTATCACTGTCCTGAGGTCTATCTCTGCACTAAGATGCTATGACATGATTCCTCCCTATCCTTTCCCTGCACTTAATCGTTTTTTGAATTTTCTCCTCACAATAAGGTTTCTCCTATCACTCTCCCTAGCTCACATCTCTCCCTGCACTCAGAACGCTGTAAAATGTCTTAATACAAGATGGCTGAGGCTATTTATAGGGCTGTGACATCACAGGGCTGCCTGGCTGCTGATTGGCTGCATGCATGGTATTATGGGTCATCCCGCCTTCCCAGAGTTCCTTGCTCCATGTCCTCACACGTGTAGCTGCCATTTTAGGAAAAATTGCGATTTGTTACCACAAAGCGTAAAGAAAATTCGGATTCGTTGCGAATCAAATTTTTCCTGAAATTCGGGTCAAATTCCACTTTGTCAGCTTCGATTCGCTCATCTCTAGTTGTTACCCTATGTAAACAGTGTTATTCCATAAATGTGTGAAATATTTGTTTTGTTATATTTATATGTTCAAAACACAACTGATGTAATTTATTTCTGAAACAAATTCAACAAAACTTTTTAAATACAAAGCAAATCATTTAAAATATTTGTACATGAAACCCCAAAACCAAAATATATTTATTACAAGATTACATTAAAATACATCAAAACTATTTCATTTACTTAATATCAAGGTAGCAGGAAAGTCATGTGCAGAATGGCAGGAGTTTGATCAAGTGTCCATCTTTGCATATAATCAGGAAAACCGAGGCACACAGGGTGATTTAGGTTAGTGCTTGTTGTGTTAGTTGATGCTGTTGTGCTTCTAGTTGCATCTTTTTTTATTAAAAAAAATAGTATTGAATAATAAATAAAAAAAATAATGAATTAAAAAAAACTATTGTCATTAAACCAGGTGGTAACTGAATGAAATATTTGTACAAGGTATTTGGAGGTAAAATATAAATTATCAATTTATAAAAAATAATTATCAATGTGCTTATAATAATAGGATGACCCGGGCTCTATCAGCCTTCCTGTATAGCAGAGCTTGGACTGGGAAGGAATGAAGCAGCAGAAGGTGAATACAAAAAGCAGAGTAGAACAGAGTGATAAAACATAATCATATGTATGGTTGCTGGTAATTGGAAGACAAATCTTTCTGAAAAAAAAAAACAAACTCACTGGGAAGATACCACACATTTTTTTGTATTACCTGTGACATGTTCCCACCGCCCTCATCTCAACATCTGAGATTACATGCAGAGAAAAAAAAATTGTGACAGCCATGGTTTATTCTCATAAATGTTTAGCACAATCTACCTTCTGACTTCCTTATGAAACTTTCGTACGTTTCATTTTGTATTGAGAGCATTGATGCTGTTATGAAAGTGATTTGTAAAGGTTGGACACTGTGGAGGGCAACCCGCCCTATCACGAAGCACCAGGAGACCTTGAAGTTCAGTGAAGCAGAGTTTCTTTATTCATGCATGGAGATTCTCACAATGGTCAGGTGATGACTGACAAGCTACAGACTTGAGAATGAACAAAGAAAATACTGATATAAATGCCACATGTACCCACTTGGGGGCCCGCAGTCACATCATATATAAAAGTGACATCAAACATAAAACATACATATAAGTTCCCTGAATTCAGGATTTTAAGGACTTTTTCAAGGCGAGTATGAGAAAACTGTGACCGCAGACACACTTATAGTGGAAGGGGGGGGGCATAGTTCCACATTAATATCAATTAAAAAAGAAACACAAAACAATGTAACAGTTGCATTTATTTATGAACATATGCATTTATTTATAACTACAAAATGCAAAGAAAGAAACATGCTTAATCTTTATTTCTATATATTTCTGTTATATAAAAAGTCATTCTGAGATAGTTTTCTAATGATGTATTAATCTTTAATAGGTTCTTTTAATATAATTTCAAAAACAGTAAAAAAGAAGAGAGCACCAAGGTAATATCAGTGATCCATGTAGTTTCTTTGTTCCAGTTATAGTTTAAAATATCCAACAAATTTTGGGGGTTTAAAAAATCCTCCCTTCATCAGGGCTACAATAATAAATCTACAATTAGAATATCATAACGCCCATAATGCGCACAATAGTGTATGGTGCCCTAATAAAGGGCCTTTTTGACTGTTTATGGAACCCAAATGTAAGACGGTAATATCATGTATTGGCCTGTCATTGAAAAAAAATTACAGTTTTACCACTTACTGCTGTGCTGTCCCTACTTCCCTATGGAGTGGCCATACGAGACCCTACTAAGTATTGTCTTCCAAGAAGCAGCAGTCCCAGGTGTAAGGAAGCAGTAAATGCAATGAGGACCCCTCCACTTCTGTCTTTACTGCCGCTGGATCCTGGGATACTTGCATCACATATCCAGGAGGCTGAGGGCTGATCCTTCCCGAGATGCCTGAGATCAGACATGTGTCATCAGAGGCTTCCATATAATGTAAATTCCCAGTGAGATCAGCACTCCTATTTTATATTTTCAGGAAGACACGTTACCTGCACAGAGCGCATTCAGATAGGGGTGCACAGGATTGCTGCCATAATTCCTACCCAGGAAGGTCCTGAGCCTATTGAAAGGTCTGGCAGTTGTAGCATTTCACCCGAAACCATCCTGTCACAAACATATTAAGAGGTAATATTAGGAGTTTATTTGAACTAAAATTATTAGAATATTAGAATTAAAATGAGACCATTTGTTTTAGAAGGCCTCCTTCATGGTTTTCTGCCTCTGCTCTGAAATCTGTCTAATATTTTGCAAGGAAGATCCTTTTAAGGCCTTCTTGCTGACCTATAGGCTTGTCAGTGCTTCTGTCCATGGGTCATACCACAACTCTGTATACCCGAGGACTCTCAGATCTTTGATAATCCAGAAAGGTTTTTTTGATTTGCAGTGTTATGTCATGTCATACAATTGGGTGCCATAAGGAGCCTTCTAACAAGCAAACCCAGACAAATAAAACTCTGTTATTGTTACAGTGACAGATGCCCAATATGAGGTCTGCTCAGCTTTTCTAATGCAAATCTTTTTTTTTTTTAATGACTACTGAGAAATCCCAATTTTTCCTCAGTCTTCCAATCCAGAAATGAGAGTTTTGAAGGAAGAAGAATAAAACACAGATGTTCAGCTAATACAGTTTGCAAAACTGACATCATGCTTTTAGTAGAAGAAATGTCTTTTATTTTAATGTTAAGGATGTGCACATTTTAACTGCTCTTATAAGCCATTTATCCCCCACTTGCTTTAGGCTTTAGTTCTTAAAAAAGTTAAAGCAGGATACATACTTCAGAATATATGTATATGTTACCTGTACCTTTACGCGACACATGCTACTGAGTATTAGGACAGGGACTGGTTTCTTAGATTTTCTTTTGTTATTTAGTTTCCCTTACTTGGGTGGAATATACCCTCATACTGGGTGTAGGTACTTGGGGATGGACGGAGGACAATTTGAAAATTGTTTTGTGTGGCATATAGGTAGGGTGGGGGCAGATTATCCTATATTAGAGATAGACACATGTTTAGGGAGCCTAATCAAACATAATTAACTATCCATAAGATTCTATGATTTGTTCATCATTTGAAGAACATTCTTAAAGAGAACTGAAATTACTCCTCTCTACAAGTGGAACAAATTACCTGTGAATAATTAACAACCAAAAACATGTTAGATAAGCAGCCCATCTATTCTGAAATTACAGAAGCCCTGAGAAGTGAGAAGCGCCAAGGCATAGAGTCTAAGCAATAACCAGGTCTTCTCCAGAGGCACTAGTGGTGAGGATATTGTGCACCTTGGGCACACCAGGGTAGGCAGCAGGACACACAGTACCAAATCACTAAGCAGAAGAGTTGTCAAGGAAGGCAGCGGTCTAAGCAGGCAGCAAGCAAGAGTGGTCAGGTCATAAGCCATGGGATAAATATCAAGGATCCAGGCAATAGACACTGGAACAGCACAAGGTAATGGGCTCGAAACAACTGACTGGGTTAACACAGGAGCTGGACAAAGAAACACTGAATTAACCAACAGGTGTTGGAGCGAACCAGCTGAATACTATGTCTGAGCTAGCTAAATAGCCAGGGATGATTAAGAAGCTATTTTCTGATTGGCCAGTGGAATGGGCGAAACTGATAACACTTGGTCAGAACTGCTTAAATGCGCAGAAAAGAGGCGTTTGCACTTTAGTGAGGAAGAGGTAAGTGTGACATCACCATTAATATAAAACGTTCTTTGTTTAAAGAACTAAGATTCTACTTACTGTGAGCCTTGTAATGAAAAAAAAAACGAAAAAAAAGAAAAATTAATCTAATGTTGCGTATTTAGGTTCTAGGATGAAGATTTTTTAAACATGTAACCTATATCCTAAAATGCCCTTGTGGCCTTCAGTACATAGTTTGAGCCACAAAAAGACAACTGTCACAGCTCGACAAGGCAGGGTAGTGGACCCTCTGCGTCACCTACCCAATGGGTAGAGATGTGCAGTGGGCACAGAGACTAACCAACAGCCTGGTCTCCTGGTCTAAAGCCCCTGGAGGTGAGGATATTGTGTTTCAAGCTGCTGCCAGGTTGTGGCCCCATGCCCGCCTAGGCAGGTGACTGCTGACTAGCTGTTACAAAGCAGTGCCGGAGTGAGAAACAGAAAATGATCAGACAAACCAAACATCAGGGCAGGCAGTGATCAGAAATAGACAGAATTCAAGCCAGGTTGGTACACAAACTCTTATAAAGGGGATGTCATATGACTAGTCATATAAGCTGCAGACTCTTAACCCACCAGCAGAGGGAGTGCTGATGAGGAGACATTCTCAGGTGTTGTTTGTATGCCTGCCAGCAGATGGAGTGTGTCTGCTGCACACTCTAGTCCTCTGAGGTAGCTGAAAGAAAGTCACATGACCTGGATCAGGCAGTAAGCAGAGTTGGGGCTGGCAGCAGGGGAGTGCAAAGTGAGTGAGCCTGAAGAAGGCACAGATCCCCTGGACATGCGTGTATCTGTGACAACTAAAACAGAGGATTGGAGATAATATCAACAATATAAGAGAGGGTTTTAGGAAACATCATTTTCAAGCATTTAGAGATTTCCATGTTAAATATCTCAACAAACAAATGTTCTATGAGGTAGCTAGAATCTGATCTGAATCTAGTAGGTGGGGACATATTTTAGACATATAAATCCACAGTATTGCATTGAATACATTTATTTTGTAGTTAATGCAATACAAAATAATTTGAATTTCCCCCTGCGCCCCTACTGACGGCTGTATGCGCCGACTTCACGGGGAACACCCGGGGAACATCAGCGCACTCACCGGGGGACAGATCGAGGAAGAGGATGAGACCAGAGGATGACAGGACACTGGAGGACGCCAGAGGACGCTGATGGGACCAGGTAAGTTTTTTGTTTTTAACTTTTTTAACTACCCTTGGGGTGATTTGGGATTACCGCTTACAGCAAGTTATTTTTACCCCGAGTCACACTCATTATTACCACTGGGGAGGTTAAATAAAAATAAAATTTTTGTGTAAGCTGCTCTCGCCAATGAAGTTGTAAGCTTAGTTGGGTTGGTTTATTAATGGCATACAATTTTTTCGTCCTCACTGTATAGTGGAGCTGAGCTAACAGCATACAAGACTTCTGTGGCTGAGGGAACAGCAAGGGACAGAGGCAGATTAAGGACAGGTGAGGGCACAGGGTCTGCTCCAGGGCCATGCCAACTAAGGGTTGTGTCTGACAAACCCACCGACTGTTGGCTGGGGGTGTCTGATGTCACTTGGGATGAAGTGGATGACCGAGTTACCCAATCTAATTGCTAAAAGCAAATAAAAACACACCTAAAAGTGACAAATATATTTTTATTTGTGTACAGAAATAGGCCACTAAACGCTTTTACCACAAATAACTGCAACAGTGAACAGCCTATATATTTTTTTTTTTTACTCAAATACGTCACTAAATGCTTTCACCACAAATAACTGCAACAGTGAACTGCTTATATATTTTTCTGGATATATAAATTGCTGGAATGACAGAGCTGTATAATGGCTATTTGGATCCCCAAATAATCTTTCCCTGCACTTGTAAATCGCTTTTCTAGCACTGTCCCTAACACCTTCTGAGGTCTCTCTCTGCACTGAGGTTTCTCCTATCACTCTCCCTAGCATCCCTGCACTCAGAACGCTGTAAAATGTCTTAATACAAGATGGCTGAGGCTATTTATAGGGCTGTGACATCACAGGGCTGGCTGGCTGCTGATTGGCTGCATGCATGGTATTATGGGTCATCCCGCCTTCCCAGAGTTCCTTGCTCTATGTCCTCACACGTGTAGCTGCCATTTTAGGAAAAATTGTGATTTGTTACCACAAAGCGTAAAGAAAATTCGGATTCGTTGCGAATCAAATTTTTCCTGAAATTCGGATCGAATTCCACTTTATCAGGTTCGATTGGCTCATCTCTAGTTGTTACCCTATGTAAACAGTGTTATTCCATAAATGTGTGAAATATTTGTTTTGTTATATTTATATGTTCAAAACACAACTGATGTAATTTATTTCTGAAACAAATTCAACAAAACTTTTTAAATACAAAGCAAATCATTTAAAATACTTGTACATGGAACCCCAAAACCAAAATATATTTATTACAAGATTACATTAAAATACATCAAAACTATTTCATTTACTTAATATCAAGGTCTGTGTTCTCTTCTAAATTGTTATTTTCTGTCACTAACAAGCTAAAAAGTTTAAAAATAGAAACTTGTACTAAAACTGCAGGACAGGATTGTATACTAGAAAATAATTCAACTACAAAGAAGACGGAAATGGAATTTTAGAAAATCAGAATATTCACAATATAGATTTGATTTACTTTGACTTGGATTTGATTCACTATTTTGAGTTCACTAAATTATTATTCCATACCGCAGGTGAGACAAACAAATTTATCTATTAAAGACCTGGTTTACACGTGTATGATTTTAGCGTTCTCTAAGTGTATACGTTCCTGCTCACCAACCAAAACATATTTTTTAATAGCATGCCTGTATGTGTCTTTATTATAATTCTTTGAAGCTATACTTTATTATATTAATCTGCACACATTATTTTCACTTATGCTTTGTCAAAATAATCTTTCCCCATACTTCAGTATAATTTAAATCTGCTTCCATGCTTATTATAATCATATTGTTATTAATCTGCACCCATAAATAATATTAATATACCCCAATATTTCATTAAAATGATCTGTTGCTATAATCTGTTCCTTGTGTTATAATAAGGCCATGCCGCCATACTCATTTTATAATATTGTGCCATACTTTATATATAAATGCATCCAAATTCTCTAAATTAAGGATGCCAATTAAAGCTGTCGTTTTTACAACAGTGTTCAATAATGAATAAAATGTTTGTTATTGCATCCAAGCTGTATTTATAGTGCAGAATTAGAGCGCAGTATCATACTGGATAAAAAATCATACAAATAATCCAGTGTCCAGCGTACCAATGGGTTTTTAATATGACCAAAACATTTTCCTAGATGTCGAGGACCAACAGACTCCAGCAACAGCAGGAAAGTCATGTGAAGAATGGCAGGAGTTTGATCCAGTGTCCATCTTTGCATATATTCAGGAAAACCGAGGCACACAGGGTGATTTAGGTTAGTGCTTGTTGTGTTAGTTGGTGCTGTTGTGCTTCTAGTTGCATCTTTTTTTATTAAAAAAAATAATATTGAATAATAAATAAAAAAATAATGAATTAAAAAAACTATTGCCATTAAACCAGGTGGTAACTGAATGAAATATTTGTACAAGGTATTTGGAGGTAAAATATAAATGATCAATTTATAAAATATAATTATCAATGTGTTTATAATAATAGGATGACCTGAGCGGTATCAGCCTTCCTGTGTAGCAGAGCTTGGACTGGGAGAGAATGAAGCAGCACAGTGATAAAACATAATCATATGTATGGTTGCTGGTAATTGGAAGACAAATCTTTCTGAAAAAAAAAACAAACAAACTCACTGGGAAGATACCAGACATTTTTTTGTATTACCTGTGACATGTTCCCACCCACCTCATCTCAACATCTGAGATTACATGAAGAGGAAAAAAAAACTGTGACAGCCATGGTTTATTCTCATAGATGTTTAGCACAATCTACCTTCTGACTTTCTTATAAAACTTTTGTTCATTTTGTATTGAGAGCATTGATACTGTTATGAAAGTGATTTGTAAAGGTTGGACACACCAAATATTGAGTTGATTGTTTGTATACTTTGTATTTGTTTTATTAATGCTTGTTTTAACTTATTACTTAACGAATAGAAACTAGTCATTGCATTATTTGTAAGAATCCTCACATTTTTCACAAATGTCTGTTGCGCAGCACCATGTTGCACAGCACAGAATGGATTGAGTTGACTGGAAAATGGGTGTGGACATTCCCTATTCATTGCTGAGATGTTAATATATAGCCCACATTGTTCAAAATAATATTTATCTGGAAGATTTACATCAAGATAGAATGTATTTTTTTACTAGTAGGCAGTAGTGTTGCTTCTATTTAGGCCAAGCCAGATTTTTCCAGACATGGGCAAATGACAATCAGCGTGCTCTTTATTTGCCCACCATGGGTAACCCTTGTTTGGAGTGTACAGTAACAGATCACCATTATTTTCAAGCTTTGAACTAGTCTCACCCAGACATGTCTCTGGAATGAGCAATGAATTGGTGAACAGAGACCAAATCAAAACTTATTTTGCCAACTGCTTGCCCAGCATCAGACCTTATTTTTTGTTAACAGTAGTAGCAGAGATGAGCAATTGTTGTTAGTTGTAGCTAATGTTCATTTCTATTAGTATTTCTCTTAGTACCACCTGATCAGAAATATTTGTGTAACTAATATAAATATTGGATTTGTAAAGAATAAAACAGTGAGAGCTTCTATTGCCTTGTGGTTGTTGTATTTTTAAAGCTGTGTGTTGTTAAGTTCAACAATGTAGAAATCTGATAAATCCATGTGGATATAGGTGTACCTATATATATATATATATATATATATATATTTATTGTCAGGGGTTACGCTCAGATCGCCTTTGCTGGGGTCAAAGGACACTTGCCTGGTTTATACAATTCAGATTCAGATCAGGTATCAGCCTTCAGCTGGCTTGCAGCCAGGTTTATTGAAGGTTGCAGATAAAATAACAAAAACAGGAAAATAAAACCTTCAGAGCTCGCTCACACAGGAGAGGAATCTTGGGCAAAAATATTTCCCTTCCACCTCCAATCCTGCCTTGGTGTCACAATATATATGAATAATACTGATTGTTATCCTAGTAAGTCTAAATATATGTGCAATACTTTGGTTACTTGGATAATAGTGTCATATAAAAGTTATAATAACATGATGAAAATCCAGGGCCCTGGTAATGTTTTAATAAATTGAGAAGTCTGATATTTCAGATGATAACCACAGTGTTATGGAGGTAAAGCACTGAAGATATTAGATAAAAGTCACCTATATTTATTACAATCAATACACATTTAAAAAAAAATCTAAGTAAAATGTAAAGTTTAAAGTTTGCAGAACACAATTTAGATGATTTTAGTAATGAAAAAATAACAAAAATAGTTAAAAATGTGTAAAAATGTAAAAAAGAAAATTAAAGAAAAAGATAAAAATATGTAAAAAATAAGATACTTACAGCTTCACTTATATTTAATACACATTTGCTACAACTAAAAGGTTTCACAAACTTTTAACTACAATATGATTAGCATATTTCCTGCCCCACTTGTATGATCTGTGCAGCCTGCAGCTGTTATATATTGGACATTGTACAGGTGACATCTCAGTATTCTGTGTCTATCAGTGCAGAGACATCAAGATGGGTTCTCAGGGGATTCTGCTGCCTCTCATACTGCTTTATATTCAGGGTGAGAGGAAAGTCCCAAATCCAGGTATTATGTGATGTATATGGTTAATAAGGGAAACAAACAACTTATCTTACTTTATGTAAGTCAATAAAATCCTCGCCCATTTGTATCTCACACACCCCCACTCAGACACTGCATATCACATTGGGAGGATTTAGGAACAGTCAGTGTTACCATCCTAGACAGCAGTGGGTGGAACTGGGTGTGGTCAGGTGATGACTGACAAGCTACAGACTTGAGAATGAACAAAGAAAATACTGATATAAATGCCATATGTACCCATTCGGGGGCCCGCAGTCACATCATATATAAAAGTGACATCATACATAAAAGTTCCCTGAATTCAGGAGTTGTGCATCCACACCATTACAGGTAGCTGCATTGATTGGACTTCAATTACAGGATTTTAAGGACTTTTTCAAGGCGAGTATGAGAAAACTGTGACCGCAGACACACTTTTAGTGGAAGGGGGAGGGGGCTTAGTGCCATAATCATATCAATTAAAAAAGAAACACAAAACAATGTAACAGTTGCATTTATTTATGAACATATGCATTTATTTATAACTACAAAATGCAAAGAAAGAAACATGCTTAATCTTTATTTCTATATATTTCTGTTATATAAAATGTCATTCTGAGATAGTTTTCTA
>NC_092860.1:144297165-144338161 GCF_032062135.1 Pyxicephalus adspersus | reverse complement strand
CTATTTTATATTTTCAGGAAGACACGTTACCTGCACAGAGCGAGTTCAGGTGAGGTGAGAAGAAACCAGAAGAAGGAAGATGGCAGCTCTGATTAGAACATCGAGAGCTGGAAAGAAGAGGAAAGCCGAGCCAATGTAGACTCAGTTCCTTTTTAATTCTAAGTGAAATGTTTCCTATTTTTATAAATTATGTTTTTCCACTTGGTTTGTCTCTTTGCACATTTATGGAGCTGATACTCAGGGATAGTTAGAGGAATTCATCTTTTGAGCAACAAATGTTTTATTTTTATATATCTGTTTATATCATAGACCACTATCTAGTAATAATAGGCTGTGCTTTCCTTGATATATATGTTTATTCATATTTATTGTAACTAAATATTCATTTAGTTACAATGTATATACTAAAGTACCCTAAAGAATATAAAATATAATATAGGTGTTATAACAAATAAATGATACATTGCTTTTATTCCCTATTTCTTCATGTAAGCTCTGATTCTCTGATTACTGTTTGTATAGGCGGAAGCTGATTATGTGGAATGAGGTGTTTGTAAAATTATAATGAATTATCTGACCATTGAATAGTTGTAGCAATAAATAAATGTGCTTTATATAAGTCTCATTGAGGAGAGCCACTAGAGTTGGTTGCTGCTGTCATAATTTTTCCTTTTTTCTTATAGTAAAAGTACACTGTAAGCTAAATAAGAGAAATAAAAATATGGAACACAAAATTTCTTCAACATGGACATTAATGGTGTTTGGATTTAGAATATGACGATGGAACCAACCAGAGGAAAATCTAAGCATCACTTATTGTTTCACAAAATAATAACCTTTTATACTTACACATGATTTTATGTATCAGTGAAAAGATTTAAAATAGAACAGAGGTGTAACTTACGAAGCTGTGATCTGATTTGCATGTTTCCTGTTTTCCATATGTGATGTCGGGGTGTTTCCCCCTAATGATTGCAGCTGTTATATATTGGACATTGTACAGGTGACATCTCAGTATTCTGTGTCTATCAGTGCAGAGGCACAAGATGGGTTCTCAGGGGATTCTGCTGCCTCTCATAATGCTTTATATTCAGGGTGAGAGAATGATAAATTGTACAAACATTTGGTTCCATTGGTACCTCCAAAATGTTGAATGTTTCCTTTACAATCTTTAGGTTCATGGACACAGAGTATACCAATGCAGTCTCCAGGTTCAATCACTGCAAACCTGGAAGATACAGTCACCATGTCATGTAAAGCCAGTACTGATGTTGGCAGAAGCATAAACTGGTTCCAACAGAAAGCTGGACAAAGTCCAACAATGATTATCTGGAGGGCAACCACTCTGCAGCCTGGGGCCCCAGACAGGTACAGTGGATCTGTGTCTGGAACAGATTTCACTCTTACAATCAAAAACCTAAAGAATGAAGATGAAGGAAGATATTTCTGTCAGCAAGATACCAGCTGGCGCTTCACACAGTGATACAGAGTTGTACAAAAACCTCCTTCCTCTTTTAATAGCAATGAGAAATCCTGATTTTAAAAAAAGGCAACAAAACACTTGTTGTTTTTTAATAGCCAGCTCTAATCATAAATAAATCACAGCACCCCAGGACCTCAGAGAATTACTCAATGGACCTGATTTATTAAAGCTTTCCAAGACTGGAGAGGATACACTTTCATCAGTGAAGCTGGGTGATCCAGCAAAATTGGAATGGTCCAGAATTTAAAAGATTTGCTAACAAATAGCAAATTACATTTTAAAAATCCATTCCTGGTTTGTTGGATCACCCAGATTCACTGATAAAAGTGTATCCTCTCCAGTCTTGGAAAGCTTTAATAAATCAGCCCCAACGACAAAGTCCAGTAATAGAAGCTGTCAGTGTGACATGGTATTATTGCAGGATTCCATACATTTTCTCCACAGCTCTGCCGAGTTTCTCATTACACAGCGAAGAGCTGCAGGTGCAGTATAGACCTTGGTATGATCTTATCTTTGGACATCGCTGGACCCTTTTAGTAATATAATAAAATAAATAATAAGCATATTTATTCTATTGAGTGTTGTTGGTATTTCTAGAGATAAAAAGGTCTGTTTTTAATATTTTGTAGGCCCTATACAGATTTTTTAATATAATTAAAATTATTATATTATCTGTAAAAAAACAAACACATTATGAATCTTTTATTTTTTTATTTGCATTTTTTTCTTTCAAAGCTACGCCTGTCTCTCAGCCTACGGCAGTCAAATATTTTTTCCATACAGCATAATTTATGAAAGTGCCACAGGTACAATTTTTTTAATATTTACAAGTTGAAATTTCAAGTCAAATTAGGGTGGCTGAATGTTCCAGGCTCTTCCTTAGTAATAGACTGTTTAGCCTATGACGAGCCACTGTTATTGGACATGTTGTTCCCTCCATCAATTATAACCGGCACAAGTGCCAAAAATAGTCCTTTTGTCTAATTTATTTTAGCACATTGAGCCCAGATTGTGTGACTGATGCTATGGGATATATTGGACATTCTATTTGAAATAATTACAGCTATACTATAAATTTTGTTTTTGTGCCCCCTTACTGACACCCTTTCCTTAGGACTTCTCCATTTCTTCATTGTGTAAAGCTCTAGTTTTTCCTGCCATCATTTACCTATGAACTGGCTTACGTAACAGGTCCTCTTAGATCCATGACTGTTACAACATCTCCTTTATGCCTAATGCTTATAAGTTAAAAATGTCATCTCTAATTTGTTACATTTGTTTATGCTAATGAAAGGAAATGTAGTTGTGAAAAAAGCACTCACAACTGGCATGGTTGGGGTATGCCATTTGTCTACATATGCTAAGGGTCTCCATTTCAGATTTCAATAACTAGGTAGCTATGATATTTATTCCATGTGTATCCATCTCAGTCATCTCCCAGTTCCATATACCCTCACACTTCGCTATTCTGTTCTTTGTTATAATATTACCACTATTGTTAGTACTCTCGGTCAATAGATTTGTATATGTGTACTTCTGATTTTCTGCCTCTTCATACACAGGTATACATGCAGTCATTTTAAAAAATGTTTTCACCTAAGATTTACCCAATTTTATTCTAAAATTTACATTGTTGCAATGCATTCAATCCAAAAAAAAAGTTATTACAAATTTTGCTCATGATTTAATTTTTTACTTATTGTTTCCAAACTGAAAGTATGTGAAAGATGAATGAAAATATTTACGATTAAAACTCATGGAGTTTTAATCGTAAATATTTACACTTTTAATCTTTTAATCGATAAAAGTTTATACTTTTGCTTTATTTACACAGTTCATAATTTGCTTGTCCATAAAATGTTATATCATTTATTTGTATATGTGATTTAAAGATATTATTTTTTATTTTAATTGCAGTAAGAATACTTACAAACTCAATATACAAAGTTTTTCTTAACTTAATGTGTTATTTAAATGTGTAATTGTGCAATACAAAGTCATCTGTGAAGGTTTGGGACCATATAAATAAAACTGTAACATCTAGTGGACATCCCTTTTTTTTGTATAAAGTATATAGACCTGATTTTTTATTGCTCTGCAAGACTGAAGAACATAGACTATTGTGGGTAAATCTGGCTGATCGAGCAAACCTGGAATGGATTTGGTCCAGGTTTTAAAACATCTGCCAAATATTAGTAATGATTGTTGAGAAATTATTTTCCCAGTTTACTGGATCACCCAGATTCTCCCATGGTACTCTATCTTCTCCTGAATTAGAGAACTGTAATAATTCACGTCATATTATTCTGGGTTCTCAGGGGTAGAAGTTTCAGCCAGGAGTAGACAATGCAAGCCTTTTTGTCCCAGAATAAAGTTGCATGAAAAATACTGGCTCGCAACTGTCTTGTATTCAGCAGAAACACATAGATATTATATAGGATTTCACTTAGGTATAATTCTGCTGGCTGCTGCTAGAATGAGCCAATAGGTCATAGAGTACTAGTTCTCAATAAAAAAAACATTGCAGATCTCAGCAGTCCTTGCTTTCTTCTTCAGTTTGTATATATATATATATATATATATATATATATATATAAAATTTATTAAATTTAAAGTTATTTGTTAATAAACGGCCCAAAGGGGCCATTTAACCAAGTTGTTGTCTCAGTGTGTGTTTGGGGTAAAGGGGTGGGGCGGGGGGCGGCGGGAGTGGGGCACGGCCTGCGGGAACTCAGCCCTATCACAGTCATGTTTTTTTTTTTTTACAAGGTTGTGATACTATGTTGATTATAAGAGTATAGAAGGGTAGAGCTCCTGTAGATCCAGCTGTGGTTGGCAAGTTTTACAATAGCTAAGATAGAATGAATAATAGAAAAATATCAGATGACAAAAAGCTTTAACCTGGATGAATATTTTGTTCACATTAAAGAGATTTGCTCTTTTTCCTGGTTGTGTCTTTAGAACAAGAAAATAAGGGTAATCTCCCTAGTAGAGTGTAGAAACCTAATAGGAGTTTTAACCCTTACATGTTGTATAGAAAACGAAAAAAACATTTTGGCTGGACATGCAATTCAAATAGTGTCTGTCATTCTCATATTTGTCCGCAAGCTGATGCTGTGTTTAATTACACTTACAATAAATACCCAGTATTATCTTTCATTAGACACAAAAAAATTGAGGTTGATTTACTAAGAGTTTGGACTGTTAACTTAGCATAGTGACTTATCTCTCTGTATTAATCATGGTGAATAAAAAAAACACAGCACCACCTGGTGGACAAGTAGGGACACCATGAACTATTTGTGCATTATAAAAGGTAATTTATTCTCCATGTGACTTTCAGTGATAGGATCACAGGGCAGGAAATGATCTCTGAAAAAAAAGTGGGTAAACATAACATTTGTTTTTTTTACTACCTCTATCTTTCTATTTATTTGTAATTGGATAAACACATAATTACAAGTTCTCCTATAAAAATATATTCCTATGACCGATATTTCTATATACACATTGGGCCTAATACACTTTAATTAGTGAAGCTGGGTGATCTAGAAAACCTGGAATTAATCTCATCCAGGATTTAAAACAGTAGTAAATAGCAAATGACTTTGAAGAAAACCATTCCAGGTTTCCCAGATCATCCAGATTCACTGATGAAAGTATAACCTCTCCAGGCCTGTAAAACTTTATTAAACCAGGCCCATAGTTTGTGAAAAAAAAATATAAGAAGTCTGTAATACAATTTTTTAATCATTTTCTGTCTGTGTTAAATCTTTTTTAATCTATTAAGAGAATAAAGTAATTGAAAGTTGGAATCTGATCCATGATCTGATGAATCTGATCCAAGTCTGTCATGTTATTTATTAGAATTAGTTATAATAGGGCATAGGAAAATATCTGAACTTTCAGTCTTCTCATTATGTCAGCAACCGCACAGCATGAAGTGGGAGGCCAGACTAAATGGAGGAGCAGTAATGACCACCAGCTGCACCTGATACAAGGGGAGTGGTCATTACAAACAACAACACAGAAACAAGTAAAAACAAAGAGACTGTCAGATAATCACACATGCAGCTTTTCTGACAGATCCTCAAACTTCCATCATGGAAGGGACCGTGACAGTACCCCCCCTTCTACGGGTGGCCTCCGAACACCCAGGACTGACCTTATCCGGATTAGCCCTGTGGAAAGCTCTCACTAGACGACTAGCATTAACGTTGGTCGCTGGAACCCACATTCTCTCCTCCGGACCATACCCCTTCCAGTGAACGAGCTACTGGAGAGATCTACGAAGAAGTCGAGAGTCCAGTATCCTGGCAATCTGAAATTCTAGATTACCGTCCACATGACAGGAGGGGGAGGCAAGGAAGACGGTTCCAAAGGCTCAACAAATCTCTTCAACAGTGATTTGTGGAACACATTATGAATCTTCAAAGCCTGTCGAAGTTCAAGACGAAAAGCAACTGGGTTAACATTGGCAGAGATCTTATATGGACCAATAAACCTTGGACCCAACTTCCAAGAAGGTACTTTCAACTTAATGTTTCTTGTGGACAGCCACACAGAATCACCCACTCTTAGGTCCGGACCACTCATACGTCTCTTGTCAGCCATACGTTTATACTTGTTGCCCATCTTTTTTAAATTTTTTTGGATTTCCTGCCAAATAGATGACAAAAAAGAAGACAAAAAAGAAGAAACTCTTTCCTCTTCAGGAATGCCTGAAGTCTCAGTACCAGAAAATGTGCCAAAATGTGGATGAAACCCATATGCCCCAAAAAACGGCGACTTATCAGTGGACTCCTGCTTACGGTTATTTATGGCAAACTCGGCCAAAGACAAAAATGAAGACCACTCCTCCTGATTCTCTGAGACAAAACATCTCAAATAAGTCTCCAGATTCTGGTTGGTGCGTTTAGTCTGTCCATTCGACTGAGGATGAAAGGCCGAAGAGAAGGACAATTGTATGCCCAGACGAGTGCAGAACGCTTTCCAGAGTCTGGAAACAAATTGAGTCCCCCTATCAGACACCACATCCGTGGGAATACCGTGTAGCTTCACGATGTTATCGACAAACACTTGTGCAAGGGTTTTAGCATTAGGTAGCCTTGCCAATGCAATAAAGTGTGACATCTTGCTGAAGCGATCAGAATCACGTTTTTTCCTGAGGAATTTGGCAAATCAGTGATAAAATCCATCGATAAATGAGTCCAAGGTCAGGATGGGATTGACAACGGAAGTAGGGATCCAGAAGGCCGAGTATGTGTCACCTTAGCACGAGCACAAGTACTACATGCTGACACATAGCCCTCAACACATTTACGCAACCTCGGCCACCAGAATCTAAAAGAGATGAGATCGACCATGGATTTGTTCCCAGGATGTCCTGTAAGGACTGTACAGTGGTGTTTTTCGAACAACATATGTCGCAATTCATAAGGAACAAACAATTTGCCCGAAGGGCAAATTGGGCCTCCAATACCTCTGCCTCTAGCTCGGGATAGAGGGCAGATATTACTACCACCTCAGACAAAATCGTCACAGGATCTTCCGAATCACCCCTCCAGGAAAGCTACACGACAAAGCGTCCGCCTTGACGTTCTTAACCCCAGGGCGATAGGTGACAATGAAATCTAACCTGGTAAAAAACAATGACCATCTGGCCTGTCTAGGGTTCAGACGTTTAGCCGACTCCAAATATGCCAGATTTTTCTGCTCGGTAATTACCGTAATAGGATGGATCGCTCCTTCCAACCAATGACGCCATTCATCAAAAGCCAACTTAATGGCCAGCAACTCTCTATTACCTACATCATAATTTTTCTCCGCATTAGAGGGTTTTTTAGAGAAGAAAGCACATGGGCGCCATTTACTAGGTGAAGGACCCTGCGATAAGACTGCTCCTACCCCTACTTCAGATGCGTCAACTTCCACAATAAATGGTTGTGACACATCTGGTTGCAGCAGTATAGGGACAGAAGTGAAACACTCTTTAGCAGCTGAAAAGGCTTGCAATGCTGCATCTGACCAGACTGAGAAATCTGAGCCTTTCCTCGTCATGTCTGGTAAAGGTTTTACCACAGTCGAGTAATTTAAGATAAATTTACGGTAGTAATTGGTGAACCCCAAAAATCACATAAGTGCTTTCAGATTTTCGGGTCGATCCCAGTCCAACACCGCACTGACTTTTCATACGAAAACCTGAAGATGAGATTAAGTAACCCAAGAACTGCACCTCCGGAACAGCAAAAATATATTTCTCCATCTTCGCATACAATTTATTCTCTCTAAGGATCTGTAACACTTGCTTCACGTGATCCTGATGAGTCACCATATCTGGAGAATAAATTAGTATATCATCCAGATACACCACAACAAACCTGCCCACCAGATGATGAAAGATGTCATTAATGAAATGTTGAAAAACCGCAGGAGCATTGGTTAACCCAAAAGGCATAACCATATTCTCAAAATGACCCTCAGGGGTATTGAAGGCCGTCTTCCATTCATCCCCTTCTTTGATTCTTACCAGAATTTATGCCCCTCTCAAATCCAATTTAGAGAACACCTTGGTGCCAACAATCTGATTGAATAAATCAGGAATTAGAGGACGGGGGTAAGGGTCACGGACAGTAATACGGTTAAGCTCCCGGAAGTCCAAACATGGCCTAAGAGTTCCATCCTTTTTATTAAAGAGAAACCCGGCGGCTACAGGAGATTTGGATGGTCTAATATGACCTTTAGCCAAACTCTCGATATATTCTCTCATAGCAGCTCTTTCTGGTTCGGAAAGATTATATAACCGGGACTTAGCTCCGGGAAAGCTTAGCAGCTTAGCTCCGGGAAAAAGGTTGATGGGACAGTCATATTCCTGAAGTGGAAGTAACTCCTGCTCTCCATTTTCAGAGAATACATCAGCAAACTCAGAAATAAACAAAGGTACAACCTTAGTGGTTACAACAGAAAGCGATGTATTAAGACAGTTGTCTATGCAGTATTCACTCCAATCAAGAATCTGTCTTGCTTGCCAATCGATAGTAGGATTATGTTTACTTAACCATGGTAAACCTAGCACCAACCGAGCAGGCAGACCCTCCAACACAAAGCAGGAGATGGATTCTTGATGAGAATCACCCACTTTTAAACGAATGTCCTGCACCATTTGTGACAAACATTTCTGCGAGAGAGGAGCGGAATCAATTGCAAACACTGAGATATTTTTGTCTAATGCATTAGTTGTTAAACCAAGCATACAGACAAACTGACCATCGATTAAGTTAACCCCTGCCCCGCTGTCAATAAACACATGAATCTCCACCGTTTTGGAGTCTAGCGCCACCTCAGCAGACAGGAGAAATTGAGTACTACCAGTAAAAGACAAAAATAAATTCTCATTCTCCACACAGACCACCCAGTGAGGGATGAGGGTTAAACACACCCTTTTTTTTTTTGTTTGCACCTTGGCGCTGAACATAAGGGCAGACATTGAAAAAATGTCCCTGTTTTCCACAGAAAAAAAAGTCCCTTTTTATGCCCAAAATTCTTATTCCCAGGTCCAAAGTTAGCTCCCCCCAACTGCACTGGTTCGTCACCAGACATAACCTCAAGCGTCTCTCCACCCAACGTTTCAGAGGAGGGCGCCATCTTATACGATTGTACGTCCTGAGATTGATGAACTTTTGATCTCTCCCTCAGGTGTCTATCCATACATACAGCTAGGGACATAGCCGCTTCCAATGACCCAGGATTTTCGTGAAACGCCAATGCATCCTTAAGGTTCTCAGATAGCCCATGACAGAATTGGCTACGGAGAGCAGGATCATTCCACTCAGTATCCGTAGCCCACCTCCTAAATTCAGAGCAATAGGTCTCTGCAGAACGCTCTCCCCGCTGCAAGCCAGGCAACTTGGTCTCAGCCAGGGAAACCCGATCTGGGTCATCATAAATAAGACCTAGCGCTCTGAAAAATTCATCTACCGACCGTAGGGACTGAGATCCGGTTGGCAGCGAAAAAGCCCAAGCCTGAGCGTCGCCTTTAAGCAATGAAATAATAATACTTTTACTCTCGTCCCCCGAAGAGTGTGGATGTAGTTTAAAATAAAGTTTGCAGGATTCCCTAAACCGAATAAAATTGTCACTTCCCCCGGAAAATCTGTCTGGGATCGCCACCTTGGGTTCAGGACAGGTCTGATTGTTGCTGTCACAACCAGCTGTCTGTAGTCTCTGTATGTGAGAGACGGCCGTGTGGAGGTCAGCTACCTCCAAAGACAACCCCTGCAGTTGTTCTACCAGTGCAGAGATAGAATCCATAGCTGCACTGACAAACAGAAAAAAAAATAGTGGTTTAGGCATTTGACAATGTCACAAATAACAGGGAGGGGAGGGTAACAGAAAGGTTTTACTCACTACTAGGCCTCAAATGACTAGGGAAAAGGGAATGACCATCCCCTTTTGGGGATGTGGTACCTGAATCAACCCTATGGGGCTGTATATTTTTTGATACAATAAACAATACATTTTTAGGTCACACAAAGCAGAAAAAACTTCCTTACCTACATAATGTACCCTAAAATGGTCTATACATCTTAGTTTAGAGAATTAAAGAATTGACCAATTTTATTAGTTTTAGTTTGATCACATAAACCTGCCCATTAATTGTGAGAATTTGTATAATTACTCAAATACATGATATTTCTTATCTATCTGTATAAATCTGTAATACTGGACTCTGTACATCGTACATAACACTGAACTGTATCTATATTTATATCACAGGTGACACCCAGCCACAGAATTTACATCTTCCCGGTATTTGCATACACAGTGTGTGGGGTGTAACATCTCCCCGTCACTCTCTCTATATATCTCATTGTACAGGAGACGTCTTCTAGTTTGTATCTGACACTCCACAAACATCAAGATGATTTCTCACAGTTATCTGCTGGCCGTCATCATCATTTCTATTCAGGGTGAGAGATGAGGCTCCTTCCATCATCCTCTGCACATACATCTATACATTGTACAATAAATACACACATCAGGATTGATAGGAAGATATACAGATATTTATCAATAATCAATATGTCTCTTCCCATCCTCAGGATCCTGTGGGCAGATTGTGATGACTCAGACTCCGGAATATATCTCTGTGTCCCCGGGACAGACAGTCACTATGACATGTACATCCAGTAGCAGTGTAAGTGGATGGGTAGCCTGGTACCAACAGAAGGACCAACAACCTCCAAAGCTTCTTATCTATCGTGCCAGCACTCGCGTATCGGGGATCCCAGACAGGTTCAGGGGTTCAGGATCTGGAACTAACTACAAATTAACTATTAATGGAGCAACTGCAGAAGATGAAGGAAAATATTACTGTCAGCAGCATGCCAGCTTCCCTCTCACACAGTGATACAGAGCCGTACAAAAACCTCCTTCCTCTTTTCTAGGGTAGCACGAAGATATGACAGCTGTAATATATGTGTGAAGAACATAGACTGCACTACTGATTATATATTCTGGGGTTTTATAGAAAAAGTTTATAAATGATGATGAGAAGCTTAAAAAACAATTTAGGAAAAGTAATGTCAGAAAATAATGGGTAATTGGAAACTGCTGGAAACTCATCACTGAAGGTACCATGGACCCTCTGCATGCCTTTGTGAAAATTGATTACAAAAGGTGTAGAATGGTTATAAACATTTTTATTCTATTTTTTTTAAAGAGGCAGCATATACAAAAGGAAAAACAAAGGAACGATTGTCATATTATATTTTTATACATTTATTTATTTACATAGACTTGAAATTATCAGCTGTTGTAGCTGTCCTCTCAGTGTAATACTAGGCCTCAAATTTGTTAGGTTCAGAGCACTAAGTGTGCAAATAGGAGCAGCCCCTGCTTCCCTTTAGCCGTGCAGCCTGAGATGTACTTTCACTCTGTGTGAGGCTGTGCTCACCTGAAGGGGATTTTAGGAGCTGATTAGTTCCTGATCTGTCCTGTGCTGCTATTGGCTGGAAGGGCTTTTTCTTTGCCCTTGAATACCTTGTCAGGTGGACTGATTACCTGTGAATGACATCTGGCTCTGTAATATGGACTTGTTTTTGCTGGAGTCCTGGTACTGCATTATGTTTTGGCTCCTGGTCCTCTGCAAGTCTTTCACCAGACACCATCCCTTGTGCACCGAAGTCCTGGGGCAACCGTGTGCTGGGATGGTGCAATTAGTCTCCTGAGGCTGAATGGGGGCTTGCTATAGGTGATGAGTGCAGTGTTAGAGCGGGGGACTGGTGTTTGGTGAGTAATGCTGCTGGACCAGGGCCTTACATTGCAACAGGCTGACAAAAATACCCCCCATGGAGGGTCTCTATGAACAAGTCTGTCTGATGGATGCTGCAAATAAACTCCTATCATGTAGCTGCTCAGGACATTCAAAGGCAGAATCCTGTTGTGGAAGCCCCTTCTGTGGGACACAAGATTCCATAAGACAGGTACATTTTTGTGTAGAATCTGGTCACTTAAAGCAATCCTGTCCTCGGAAGAAGTCTGGAAAACTTCAGTTTCTAGGTGGGCCCCTGGACACCCACCTAGGCAGCAGGTATTTCCTCTATCTGATTGCATCCTATTGCCTGTTGAGATTGGCTGAGATTGTTTCGTTGCTAGTCATTTTATGGATATATCTCTAGCTCACTCTCTTGAATTCTAGTTGGCAACACACCTGAGCTATTGTGTATTGGCTACATATGTTTCTTGTTTGCAGCTCCTGAGGTTTTGGTTAAAGTGGGTGCTGCTCCTCAAGAATGGTAAATGTGTGTGTGTGTGTGTGTGTGTGTGTGTGTTTTTTTTTTTTCCTCGATTCTATGTAAAAGCTTGCACAATATGCGCTTGTAGAACATTTTCTATCACAAGTAGCTGTTAGGCTGGTGATGGCTGAAAGAAGGGAAATAATGAAGTTACCATCCTGTCTCCATTATACTCCCTGACATGACTGTATGAATAATATGCAGTGGCTATTCCTGAAGACCTGATAGATCATGAGCCTAAAAAGTAAGTAAGTAGAGAAACAAATGCTGACAGTTTACTGACGGATCTCAGATATCTATATAGATTATTTGTAATCATGCAGATGGAAGAGCTACAAATCACACCAGGAATCGTGCCCTGTGTTCTATACTGTAGATTGTCACAGCTTATTGTAAATTGTGCTTACCTGATGAGTATTAGTTGGTAATTTTAAAAACTTGTAATGAGAGAAACACTACTTCTACCACATCCCTTTCTGAAAATGATAGTTATATGGCCATTATGGTGATCCATTGTGTCATTGAAATAAAATGCTACAAATAATACTTTGTATTGATTACAGTCCACAATGACCTTGCTGAGTAACCAACTATTGAAGTTGCAAATTTTGCTTCTTTCTATTTGCATGGAATTGAGAGCTTTTCAAGCTATTCTATGGGTATAGGTGAAGGTCACATTTAAAATCTTAATAATCTTTTCAAGAAGAGAGAGAAGTTAGGAGTAAAATTTAGGACACATTTTGAAGGGAGAAATAGTATTTTCTGTTTTTTTTTTTTTTTTAAGCTGGGCAGGGCAATTGGCTCAGTTGCTAGCAGTTTGGCCTTTGCAGCTCTGTGTCCCAGCTTTCTGAGACTGAGTTCTGTACACACAGCGCCATTTTGTTCTATGAAGAGGGGAGCCAAGCGTGCAGCACTCCACTGCCCTCTGTTCCCTTTACTACCATCGCAATCGTTAGTCTTCCTTTGTTCATGGATCTGCCACAATAAAGCCCTAACTTTTTATAAGCACTTTGTCATCTTTTTGTTATTTTTTAGAAGTTGCAGCCACAAACTTTGTGTTTTATGCAGGGCTGGATTTTTTTTTTTAATTGTGGCTTTTCTATAACCACAATAATGAAAGGTGGTTGATTTTTATACAGTAATTAACCTAAATTGGTCATTGGAATCCCTATTCATTTGAATGGAGTTCTGATTACCACCTTTTCAAGGAAGTTGCATTGCTGATTGAAGCAGAGGAATTAGCCACATCCCTGGGGAGGGATATATTATTTAATATTTATGGCCAATGTTTTCTAGTTGTACTTCAAATGACCATTAAGGGGTTTCTGCTTTGAACCGAGTGGGGTCTAATCCCGATGCGTTTCACCCACATAGGCTTTCTCAGGGGATACCGAGACCCTAGGACTGTAATAATATTTAATTAGATATCATAGTTTGCAAAGCATATTCAAAGATTAAGTGATGATAAAAATACTTGGATCTACTATGATATATTGTTAAATTCAAGCCAGCCCAACTA
The DNA here is from genome assembly GCF_032062135.1 of Pyxicephalus adspersus. Lineage (NCBI taxonomy): Eukaryota > Metazoa > Chordata > Amphibia > Anura > Pyxicephalidae > Pyxicephalus > Pyxicephalus adspersus. Next base: position 144,324,363 of record NC_092860.1, on the reverse strand, counting down.
TGATTGATGTAGCAATCTCATAGCAGTTTGCATGCTCTGAGAAAAGAGAATAATTTGGAACACGTCCAGCCATTGCACCCAAATAGAAAGAAGATATTATTGGATCAGTCATATATTCATAAAAGGAACTTACTTTGGTCTTTGAAAACTTAGTGTTGTGTTGGTTCCTTATGTTTTTTATTTTAGGGAGTGTTAGTGTAGGATGAATATAATGAATAGAATAATAATTAGTAAGGTTTAAGGTATTAGGACAAAAATATGCATAAGGAATGAAGAAATACTTTTAAAGGAATTTGGGGAATTGTTATAGTTTAATATAGGTTTATAACAAAGTATGCTTACAGTTCGATTCAGGTGTGATTCAGTTTCAAATATTTGTGAATAGGTTCAGTATTGACCTAGCAATATCCCTGTAAAGGAATGTAATAAATGAAATTAGCTTTACTGGTATTATACACATAAGGGTTGTCAAAGCGTTGTAAGAAGTAAAAGCAACCACAAGATGGCGTACCTTGATCAAATGTGATAACAATTGTCAATGAGTAACTGGTGAGAATGTGAAAAGCTGTCTTTGAAAATATAGTGTTTTCTATATAGTGTTTATACTGTCCACTATCATATCGGTTTGTAACAGAAGCTTATTGCTTTTAAAATGTATTTAAAGAATAAAAATTATACTGTTTTTATATATAATTGTTGTAAACCAATGGCGCCTTTGTAGAAGCCCATCTCTTCTCTCTGTTTTTTTCTAATATAGTACAATTTGATCCTGAAGGCTTTCACACCCAAACCAGTTTGATTGGGAAACCTTATGTCAAACATATGATTGGTGTTCGGCTAGCTATAGATGTTTTACTAGTCTTCTGAATCAAAATAACAAACTTTTAGTACAGTTTGCATTTACTTTGTGCTTTACACCTCAGCAACTGGTAGTGCATACATGGAGTTTTCAGCAACATGAACCTTCCTAAAACCAGAAAATAATTGTAAGTTAGGAATAGCACCCTACATGGGGGGGGGGGGTGATGGTTATAGTTTTACAAACTAATGTACAGTGAGTGAATGTTCATTGATGTTTGAATGAAAAAAACAAAACTCCCACAAATTTGACTCTCCTTTGAAGTCTCCCAGCAAGCTGGAGTATCCCCAAGCAAAAAATAGCAACAGCAAAGGGTTTTTATTTTATAAAGAATTATTCAAAATTGATGGTGAATAAGCCTGGGAGTTTGATCATTAGCGATATGATCTTTAACAATAATTAATTTGGCACTTGTTTTTTTCGAAGGCTATCCTATAAAGAACAAAAGCACTGTGTGCTGTAATTAAATGTGGGGCGGGGGGGGGGGGGGGGGAGAAGAGGAAAGGAGTAAGCAGCACCAGCGGTTACCACTCTTCCCCATTAAATGTAATTCAGTATAAAAGCATGTAAGAATATAAGTCTAATAAAAGAATCTCTCCATTTTTTTTAGGATAACTAAGTGTAGTTGTTATATTAATTTGAGATTCATAGTGTGAATTCTGTGGATTGATTATTGAAGGGGGGGCGGAACAATGTCGGCCACGTTACATTCCAGTGTCTCTGTAAAGAAAACACTTTCCGTTCCCCATAGGTACATGGGGGGTCATAAAGTTTGTCCAAAGTTTGTTTCACTTGCTGAAAACATTGTAAGTATCCACACATGGGAACCATGTTCTCTTACATAGTAAATTGAACAATTATGATTGTAATTAACATTGCAACTTTACAATAGTACAAGAAACTTGCCCCAAAAAAAGTGTTCCCTGAAACAATGTATAAGGGTAGGAGCAAAGTCCTACAAATCCCACAAATACAGTAAGAATGCACTATAGATATGTTTGGTTCCATACATAAATACATAGTCAAATAATGATGTTGGAGCTGATAAGTCAACTTGTATATTAAGATGGAAAAGGCTTGAATGATAATACATCATTCAAGCCAGGGAAAGAGGTGGCATTCAGTTGCTGAATCCATTTGGTCTCCCCTTTTAAGGAGGGCTGCATCATTATTGCCCCTCTGGGATTAGGGTATATTTTCTCCAATACAGAGAGGGATAAAACTTTGGGATCAAAATTGTATGGCGTGCCAACATGGTGGCTCAACATTTGCCTATATTGATTTTGTCTTTATGTCTCTTGGTTTTTCCTATATAAGACCTCCCACAGATACACGTGATGAAATAAAGGACACTAGAGGTTGTGCAGGTAACAAGATGTTTTACATTGTGTCATTCATTATTATGTAGCCAGAAACCCTTCTGCTCGTTGAGCCAGGGGCATTGAGAGCATTTCCCGCATCTCAATGACCGGGGAAACATATCCTGAGATTCCACAATGTGGCTGTGTACCAATAAATCTTTTAAAGAGGGGGATTTTCTATAGGAGAAGTTCAGAAGAAAGTTCAAGTGTTTTGATATTTTGGGGTCACTTAAGAGGATTCCCCAATGTCTTTTTTTTAGGATACGCTGTACATCCATAGATTGGTTGTTATATGTTGTAAGGACTCTTAACAGTGGCGTCTGATTGGGAGGATAATTTTGGAATAAGGAGTGTATTGCGATCTTTAGAAATGGCTTTTTGATATGCACGTTTTAGAACCTTCTTGCTGTACCCTTGCACTCCGCATGTGCAGTATTGTGTTCCCCGCTGTGTAACATGGTGGCATTGATATCGCCCGTATCTGTGATCTTTATGTAGATGTCAAGGAATGGTACCTGTCTCCTGTCAGAAAACATAGTGCATTTTAGACTGTGTTCATTCACTTGTAAATCCAAAAAGAATGCTTGTAATAGATCTTCTGAACCCACCCATATATTGAGACTGTCATCAATTTATCTTTTGAAAGAGTATGAAAGAAATTTGGAAGAAAATCTGTTCTGCAATTCCAACATGCAAAAATATAGTTCTAAGTACAAATTGGCATAAGATGGGACACATCACGTGCCCATAGCCACGCCTTGCGTTTGGAGATAATGTTTATTGTTGGAATAGGAATACATTTCTGATAAGCATGTATCTGAGAATAGAGATGACAAATTCCTTAAATGGTGGGTTCATTGGATAAGCTGCATCCAGTGCATTTTTAATAATTGCCAAACCCTGATTATGAGGGATGCTACTGTATAAGGCCTCCATGCCAATGGTAACTAATGTAGCATTTGGAGGTAGTTGTAACTGTGGTAAGAACCTAAGTCTGAAGTATCTTGAATGTATGATGGAAAGCTCCTGACCAAAGGTCGGAGGTAAGTATCTACCACCTCACTGGCATTCGATGAAATAGAATCTGTAATGCGCCTGGGCACACAAACCACAACCAACTCCAGATATCCTTCAATCAGGCTTTATTCAATGTCCTAAAGCACGACAAGGGTTAAGTCCAAACAAGTGAAGTACAAGAGGGTAAGGAAAGACGGGGCAATAACAATCTGAGGTCAGGGCAGGCAGAGTTCAAGCAGAGTCAGGTTCAAACCAGGTCGCTATGGAGATGACAAAAGGAGATAAACTTAAACCAATATAAGGACGCACCCAAGCACACTGTTCACAGAGGCTTATAGTGGGCAATGGTGTACAGAACAGGCTCTCTTTAAATGGCCAGAGTGACCAATGACCTGGCGCCGTCTGATAGGAGACTAACTGAATTCAAACTAACTATGTCCCACCCTGGGGCGACGCAGCCGAGTGCCACGCCCTCGGGGGGTACAAGAGGGACGCATGGTAGCACGCTCACCTCTTCCCACAGCACCCCTAGGATGTGCACTACTTTGCACATGCAAAGGAGTGCTGAGAGCAGGAGATTCAGTAACCACGTCCATAGAGATGCAAGGGATGCCGCCTGGCTGGGCAGGACGGATCCCTCCACCTGCAGAGAGAGACAAGCTGCGAGCAGAGCAGCAGCCTCAGCCATGCTGCCTGCTACAGTGGCGTCTCCCTCTGCGGCTGGGATCCCCAGGGACGCCGCGGGCTCACAGGACAGGTAAGTTCCATACAGAATCTATACCTAATATGATGGGCCTGTCTGGGTGGTTTTGTAAACTCTTGTGTACTTTGGGTAGAGAGTAAAAAGTAGGAGTTACTGGGAACTCATGTTTAAATATCTAAACATTTTGCTATCAATGGCTCCTTGTAAATGAGCCATAGTATTCTTTAAAAAAAGACTCTACTTGATTGTCAGCAATGGGTTTGTACCAGTCAGAGTTATAAAGAATACTAAGGCACATTTGCTCATACTTGTCTTTATCTAGAATCACTATGTCCCCCCCCGAGGTAGCATTTTTCCAAAATATATCTATTTAGGTAGTTTATGTGCCAATAATAGATGGACTTCCTTTTATTTGGAGATTTCAATTTATTTGCAACTCCATTGATCTCCGATTCTTTTTTTGGTGTGATCAGTACATGTCTCTCCAATACCTATGGCAAATCCTTCGGAGAAACAGTTCTAAGAAATTCTTTTTCTTTGTCTTTTGCAATTAATTCCAACTGTTTGGTACAAGGGCTGGATAAACAAACTACACAGATGACTCCGCACCCAAAAATAATTAGGTGCGACTTGGCCCCAAGGTCATATCCCTAATATAATACAAAATATAGATCTGAGGGGTTACCTTAAAAATAGGACTTTTCAGGCCAATAAGTACAAATTTTAACAATTAAATATCAAAAAACATATATTATTTAAATACCATTAAAAACATGTAACATAAAAAAAACTTAACAATGTAATCTTTATTTCCTTCTATGTTAGCAATATAAGATTGTATTGATTTGAATTTTGGTGATGGACAAAGCCCATCAACACTAGCCTTTCAAGGAGGTGAAAAGCAACCAAAACCTTATGTTTAGCATATTAGACTTGTACTGTGACTATAGACTTACATGAAGCAGCAGCGGCCCCTAGTGACTCCTGTGCAATAATACATCAAAAGTGTGGGATTCACCATCATCAAAGCAGAAAACTTTCACTTCATTATTTTTAATAATGGTTTATTAATGGTACATTTTTTGTAAGAAATAAGTCAGGTTTTAAGTGTTTTTTTTATTAGTACAAAAGTGCATTCAATTGTGTTAACTACCTACATTTCAAGCAGACCTGAACTCATAATGTATCAAATAATTAGTCTAGTCACTAGTCAAATTTTTTGATTTGCAAAATGTTTTTTAAACATTGTTACATGAGAGGAATATATGCCATTTGATGTAGTGGGACATTTTTGGGTCATGACAAATAACCTTAGTTATAGTTACTCTGAAAATAAAACACCCTGATGTTAGTTTTGTCTATGTAAGTTGACCACAAAATGAATATTTAAATTCGGACTTGAGTTCGGTCTTGAGCTCTGCCATTTTCCTTTGTGTACACAGAGCTAAAAAAAAAGTGTTTAGTAAAATTGTCTTATTTTGAAATTTTGGGTATTTGTCAATGTTTTTCGTAACTCATTTTTTACTCAAATTCACATATTATTTGAATGAAACTTTGAGTGAAAAATGTGTAAACATTGACAAATACACTCCCTAAACTTCCATGCATATGATTTTTTTTTCTTTGAGATAATAAGAAAAAGTCTTAAAGTCTAGAAGGGAGCTGTTACTGTAGTATTTGCAGTTTCCTAATATGCATAGTAAACCCTTGATTATTTCCCTGCAGGATTTATGTGAGATGTAATGTAACTGATGGTCCAGATACATCAAGATGGCTTCCCTAACATATCTGCTCTGTACACTTGCATGTACAAGATATGAATTATTTATACTTATTGTATCATTAATTTTTTATTGATTTGTTAAAATGTATTTTGCAGGGGGCTTGTCTGGCCAGCACCCAAGATGGACACCTTAGTCTGTGATTCGCACTGGTGTGAGCCGTTTGCAACTTATGTGGCAACTTATTGCACATTTTTACTGTTATCGGAGCTGTCTCCGCTGTCTGATCGAATCAACCACCTAGCTACTGACAAAGAGGAAGATAGTCAAGTCGGAGCCAAGGAAACTCGCTAAATTCTTTAGGCCGCAGGACTCGACTAATTAACAAGATGGCGTTGATGCCAGGGCAAAATCTCCCTCGGCGTCCCTGGACTCTCCCAAGCCTCGTCCTCTTCTGATACGGGACTGCCTAGCCTGGACCAAATTGATCCTGGATCTGGTGAGTCACCCACTCCTAGCAGAACCTCTAACTGCAACTAAACAGAAAGCAGATGCTACTCAGCCTACTCCACACTCTCCCCTAAAACAGGGACAACAACAAGCAATAACTGACACCCCTGTAGCTTAAATTGGTAACAAACTTCCCATGATCGAAGAGTTCCCTACTCACCATAAGAACTCTTTATTTCCACCATGAAAGAGATGATGTTCTCCTTGAAATGCTCCCTCGATCAAGATATGGCCGACATGTTTGTTCAGAGCAAGTCATCAACTATGATAAAAGGATTTTACTTAGAAAAGAAAGTGGCATTTTCTCATGCACATAACGAGCTTGTGGATGCACACCAAGCATAGTACGGACATACAGTGGATTAAACAAAAGATAGCCAAAATGGACGCTCTTGAGAAACAACACAAAATTTAGAGGTATTCCTGATTTTTTTTTTTTTTTTTTTTTCCCCCAGCTGGTGTTAATTGGATACCTTACAACCTACCCTAAACACCTTCTACCCTATCTACTGTCAAAATGGAAAATTCACACTGAATCGCCTCCCCATCATCAAACCACATCTCCCAGTTGTATGGAATCAAAATGGACATGGATCTGCTCTTTATTTGTGGTCTGTTCTATTTTGCAAATGGTTCTGCTTGGCTCCATGTTTTATGTTGTTTAGGGTCACAAAGATTGTGGTGCCCTGAGCAGGTTCTCGCCCCTTCAAAGAGTACCAAAGCTGGGTTTCTCTGCCCATTTACCTGGAATTTTTGATCCGGATGTTATGTTGATGTTATGTTTCAATGTTCTCTGCTTTGTATGTCTGTTTTTCAACTTGCCAGCACAGCTCTAAGAAATGCAATACCTGACATGTAATATGTGATATAGTAATTTATAAATAATGGGGATTCATTTTTTGTCTATTAAGGTGCAGGGATTAAACAGTCCCTTTAAATGATCATCACTCCTGAAGAAGCTCAAGTACAAATGCAGATGTTCCCTTTGTGCAGGAACCGCGTTTTACCTGTATGTAATCCTCCTAGCTACATGGCCAATGTGGACATTAAAAGAAGAGGAGTCATTATTGCTATAAAGGATTCTGCTAACTTTCAATATATTACACTTATTGAGGATCCACATGGACGGTTTATCATTCTGTTGTGTCAAAGTAAATAATATTGTCTTCACAATATTATTTACCCGCTGAATGCCAAACAACATCCTTTTCTTACTAAAGTCATGACCAAAGTCGCATCAATACATCAAGGGACGTTGATACTGATACTGGGAGGCGACATCAACACAACTGCTGACTTATACCATGGATTCGTCCACTACACCTAAACGCACACCACAACTAGCAAAATTCTTTTCAACTAATGATCTCTATGATATTTTGAGGTGCCAGCATAGTTCAGAAAAAGATTACACATATTTTTCTGTTTCTCGCGCTTGCCTTGCCTTCCATCGGAACAATCTCCTGATCATACACCTATCTGTATTGAATTGACAGATTCCTCCTGCCTACCTGACCAGCTTTGGAAGCTTATCACTTTCCTGATCTGAATATCGCATGACAAGTAGAAGACGTGCAATGTTTGTTTTTTGAAATTAATGATTTAGAGGACACTGACTGTTTTGTGGAATGCTCGTAAAGCATTAATTTTAGGGGTTTATATAAAAATTTGTTTTAACGTGAGGCAGAAACAAATCACAGATCTCCTTGCCCATATTAAAATAAATGATGCCCTAAATAAAAAGTGCCCTTCTCAGCCTCTAGCAAGTACTTTGGTAAAAGATGGACACCAACTAAGGTCCCTTCTTTTATATAAATGCGAAAAGTATTGCATTTCGTATTTATTATTTTTCATTATACAACTTGTCTGATGTTTCAACACCCCAACCTGATGTTGATAAAATAGAATCCTTTATAAGAAAAGTAAAGCTTCCAGCCAAGCAACTTTGAGTCCTTAACAACTACTTTCTCAGATCAGGAAATAATGAGACCAAATAAAACTCTTTCAAATGGTATATCTTCAGGAGTACAAGGTTTCCCAAACGAATACTACAAACGCTTTCCCCCAAATAATTCCGCACCTAAAGGAGATCTTTGATTTGGCTGCTACTCTGGGTTCTTTTCCGGCTGAAATGTTACAAGCAGTGATAGGTCTTTACCTGGCTTAGGGAACGTTACTATCTCGCTCTCGTGAAAAATAGACAGGCTCCTGACACCAGGCTGCTTAACTAATATACTAAGAGATGTTGAACTTCTCAAACAACCTTCTCTGCTTCTTTCATTGGACGCAAAGAAGGCGTTTGACAGAGTTCACTGGGGTTATCTGTCTATAGTACTGTACAAATTTGGCTTTACTGGTTTTATTAAAATGGCCATCATGTCTTTTTACTCTGGTCCTTCTCCAAGAATCTTCACAGCCGGAGCTCTATCACTTCTATTCCCAATTATGAATGGCATGTGCGGGGGCTGCCCCCTGTCTCCAGTAATTTTCATACTGTTATTGGACAGTATACCCTGTGGTTAAGGGTATTAAGATTCAAGATAAAATTCACAAGATCAATCTCTTTGTAGATGACATAATCCTCATGCTTACCAAACTTGAGAATTCCTTGTGGGCTTGTCAGGAAATACTAAACAAGTTCAGCGAAGTTTCCTACTATAAAGTTAATGCTTCCAAGTCTAAATTATTAGGTATCCATATACCAGCATACCTTAAATCGCACATTACATCTTCATTCCCATATATATGGGAAAATAAACCTAAAAAATTATTGGGGATTAAAATTCTGTCACTCACTGCACAAATATTCCAGGATAATTTCTCCACTTTATTAACAACGTTGCCTAGAGAACTGGACCAATATAGAAGAAGTGAAATATCTATGGCCGGGAGAGTAGCAAGTGATAAAATGTTTATATTACCAAAAATTTTGTATTTTTTTCGCACTATTGTGATACCTTTACCTAAGAAGTATGTTAATACATTACAAAATATACCTATGTTTTTTATTTGTATTAAAAAAAGACCTAGCTGTGCATTCAAAATGCTTACCCGACATAAAAAATTTGGCGATATGGGAATTCCAAATTTACTACACTATCATGCAGCATCAATCCTCTCCCAGATATCTTACTGGTGGCATCCATCTTCATAAACTCTGGGCCGAGATGGAACAATATTTTGTTCTTCCTCCCTAATTTGTGGGATTTCACATACCTTCTTCTCCTTATCCTACTATTTAAACTACAACTAAAATATGGGTTACTTCACCCTAAGACAAACACAAATTTAACACTCTATCCTGATATTAGAGTTTTGGAAATATTCATCCCACAACTTACCTTATAAAAGTGGGAATGTTGTGGTATTCTTGAATTACGGGACATACTTACCACAAACGGAATTAAGTCCTTCCCCTTGCTGCAGTAAAATATGTACCTGACAATGAATATATATCTTACGTGAGAATTAAGCACCTTACCAAAACGTTTAAATTAAAAAGCAGAATTTTCTATAAATGCTTCCTTAAGTTCATATTTTCAGCTGTCTTTAACACAACAGAGACATATATTTAAATATTACAATGTACTCTTTGTCTATTAACTTGCAAAAATGGTCCAAGCTGGATAAGAATATCTCTTCCTACTCATGGCCGTAAGTGCCACTAGATGTGAAAATCATTGTGACCTTTTTTTAACATGTCATTAATCATTGGTTACAAGTTATCAAAACTCTCTGCTACTCTTTTTAGCCAACTGCGGGAGAAACTGTGGAGCAATAGGCTCACTCTAACATTTAATATGGTTTTGAAGGTCCATTAGATCTTATGGGACCTTAATATTCCAGCTGATATCTGACCTAAAACTGTTAGTTCAATCATTAGTCACATATTGTTAGCGAAATTACATATTCCCTAGCTGTTGAAGGACACTCAATTTCCTAGCAAATTGGATAGAGTTGCAGATTTGAGCCTATGTTCATAAAATAGACAAAATCAGACATGTCTCTGCTCACCCAACCACTCCAACCATACCCACCTCATCCACCTTTAAATCATCATTGGCCTCCCTCAGCCCTTTTACTGTGGACTCCTCTCTTCTCTTCTCTCATCAACTCCATCTACTACCTGTCCGCTAGACCCAAATCCCTCTGATTTACCCCTTGCCCATTCCTCCACCCTGGCCTTAACCAAACTATTCAACCTCTCCCTTTACCCCTCTCAGCTTTCAAACATGCCATAATTCTCCCTCACTGGACCCCTCCCTACCTTCTAACTACTGTCCTATCTCCCTTCTCCCATGTGTCTCCAAACTTCTTGAACACCTTGTCTTCAAAGACTCACCGATTTACTTGAGCACCAACTCTCTCCTTGACCCTCTCCAATCTGGCTTTCGAGCTTCCCCAGCATCCCTGTGGACATAGACAGTGCTCTGTGCACCCGCAGCACTCCTGTGGGCATGCACAGTAAGTCTAGGGGTCTTTTTAGGAGAGGTACGTGCGCTACCATGTGCACCTTTTGTACCTCCCGGGGGTGGGACAGTCAGCCGCCACGCCGCGGGCCAGGACACGTTAGTTTGAATTCTCTGCTGCCAGATTCAATACAATTTGTCCTATCCAATAGTGCCAGGTGCCACAGTGTGATTGGGTATTCTGCCCATTAATCAGGCCCTGTCTATTGCATCATTGCCCGTTAAAGCCTCTGTGTAACAGTGTGCTGGGGTACGCTCCTGTGTTTGGATTGCTTGTTAAACTCTTTTCTTGTTATCAATAGCAACCCAGCCTGATTTCTAACCTTTGCCTGAACTCCAGATTGTCCCTGACAACGTCTTCTGCCTCATCCATCTATACCACACTTTATCGAACTGACCTTCTGTGTATGACCCTTGGCCTGTTTTCTGGATTAAGCAATAAAGCCTGTTTGGTTGGATGTGGTTTGTGTGCCCAGGTGCTTTATAGTATAACAGGTCACACATCACCCAGCCCCAATGGTGGAAATCCAGGGGGGCCTACAGGAGCTTGTGTTAGAGACTCCCACTGGTCATGCCACAAAAATTTGCGAATGGCTCCTGGAGATGGCAGGGGAGTTACAAGCACTCTCGGGGCAAGATCCAGGTCCAATCATTTCCAGTTCAGCGGTGCCAGTGGAACGTCTAATTTCCTTACTGGTTAAACTTTCAGGGAACAGGCAGGATTTCCCCAACTTCCGGGACTCCTGGCTCCTATATTTCCAGCTGCGCCCTATTGCTTCAGGTACAATTTTGTCAATGCATCGGAGTGGTAATTTCCCTCCTAAGAGGTGAGCCCCAGAGGTGGGCATTCAACTTACCACCAGAAGACCCTGCATTCAGCTCAGTTGAGGACTTCTCCGCCATGGTAAAGAAATGAGCTTGCAGTACCTCACCCAAGGAATACACCCCATGGAAGAGTATGTAGCAGAGTTCCGGTGCTGGTCCACTTGTACCCGTTGGGGAGATGCAGCCCTTCTCCATCACTTCTGTCAGGGCCACAGCGATCAAGTTAGTACCTGCTGTTGGCTTTTCCCTCCCTGTATCTCGTGGTGCAGCAGTCCATCTGCGTTGATTGGCGGAACCGGGAACGTCACCTGAAGAAGGCCACCAGTGGAACCAGAGGCTGGACATTTCCCATGCTAAAGTCCTTTTCTCTGATGCCCCGACCAGCTCTTCACTATGTGCCAGAATTCCTTCCTCTTCCCCTGATCCTGAGGAACCCATGGAGATCGATTTCTCCAGACTCACTCCCGCCGAACGCAATCAACACCTGCAACGGGGACTCAGCCTCTACTGCAGTGATCCTAGCCATAGGGCACAGACCTGCAAAGAATCTGGAAGATTACAGATTATCAGGGGTGCTGAGGGGGGCATCAATGGAAGACTGCCTTTAACACCAGGGGTGAGCTCTTTGAATACCTGGTAATGCCTTTTGGTCTGTGTAATGCCCCGGCGGTCTTCCAGGAGTTCTGACAGTTTCTGGGAAAATTTGTGTTTTTGTATACCTTGATGACATTTTGGTTTATTCACCTGATCTTCTCCTCCACATAATCCAGGTACGCCAGGTCCTCCAGAAGCTCTTAGAAAACTGCCTCTATGCAAAATTGACACAGACTTTGGAGTAGTTCATGATCATGGGGTGATATGGCAGAGGAGAGGAATTATTGCAGCAGATGGTAAGCAAATTTTACACTCAATGTTAGTTCAGGATCTTCTAACAGCAGTCCAACTCCCGAACAGAGTCGCCATCCTACACTGCAAAGCTCATACAGGGCTACAAACTGACGTTGCCAAGGGAAACGCACTGGCAGATAGAAGTAGCAAAGGAGGCAGCACTTAGACATACAGCAACTGTCCAGATGCCACTCCTTACTCCTGAGATTACCCTTACAGATACTTTGTTGATAGATCTTAAGGATTCTGCAACCATTGAGGAGAAAAATGGATGGCTGACTGTAGGTGCACTTCAAGACTCATTTACGGGTCTGATTTACAGAGGGGAAAGAGGGGAAACCCTGTATCCCAGTAGCAAGTGCTCCTATTCTAATTGCTCAGTTCCATGGCCTTGGTCACAGGGGAGCCCAAGCCACAGCAGATCTGATAAGATAAGATTTTTATATTCCAGATCTCAAAAACAAGGTGCAATCTTATGTTTCTTGATGTCTTATATGTCTTAGAAACAACCCCAATAACCCGAACAAGGCTCAACACCAACATCTGGAGTATCAATCTTCCCCATTCACACCTACAGATTGACTTTACTCATATCCCAAAAACAGGGAATGAGCAAGAATATGCCCTTGTAATTGTAGATATGTTCTCCAGATGGCCAAAAGTTTTTCCATTACAAACGAAACCACACAAATTGTGGTAAAAGTATCTCTTACCTGGGTGGGGATGTCCTGTGCAAATTAATTCAGATAATGGCCCAGCGTTTGCCTCTAGATTTTGTAGGGAACTATCAAGGGCCCTACGTATTAATTGTAAATTTCACCTCCCATACCATCCTCAAAGTTCAGGGGTTGTAGAAAGGATGAACAGAACAGTAAAAGAGAAGATAAAGAAAATGACTGGTGGTACATTCACAAACTGGAAGAATTTAAAAAAATTTAAAAAAATGTTTACCCATAGCTTTAGCAGAGATCAGAATGCAACCTAATAAGAATACTGGTTACTCACTATTTGAGATCTTGATGGGAAGACCTATCCCCACTCCATGGGGCCCGAAGGCCCCTATAAAAGACAAAGGAGATCTAGAGGTAGTACAGGCTGAATGCATCTGAAAACTTGTTGAGACTTTAGATCAAATTGAAATAGATGTTGCTTGTGCCTCTCCTTTCTATCCACAGGAACCTATTCATGCCTTTCAGGCTGGTGATGTGGTGATTGTACAGCGACTCACAAAAGGAAAGAAACAGAGTTCCAGTATGGACCTCCCACCCGAGTTTTAGCAGTCACTAGAACAGCGATTCTTACAGAAGAAACCCCGACCTGGGTTCACGCCAGCAGGGTGAAAAAGGTCCCCCGTTCCGGCCCAACTTGTGATAAAGGAAAACGGGTGAAGCAGGTGCAGGTGCGAGTGTAAATTCGCAGATCAAGCTCAAATTTTATTTAAAAAAAAATCGCAAAGGAAAGCTCTCCTCAGTCAATCAGAGAGCACTAAAGGTTTTGAATGGGGAGAAGTGTCCCTATTTAACCTCTAGTGCCAGGGATCGCACACACAGGATTGCCAGGGCTGCATGAACGAATGCAGCCCTGAAAATCCACTGCAATCTCTGGGCACTAGAGGTTAATAAACCTCTAGTGCCCGTGGATTGCAGACAGGGGGATTCCCAGGGCTGCACGAATTAATGCAGTCCAGAGAATCCACTGTGATCCTGGGGCACCAGAGGTTTATTACCTTTAGTGCCAGAGATCACAAACAGGAGGATTCCAAGGGCTGCAAGAATGAATGCAGCCCTGGGAATCCTCCTGTATGATTTCCTCGATCTTCCGATGTCAGTTTGCAGAAAATTTGTGAACCCATCAGAAGTTCAAGGAAATTTTCGCAAGAATGCAAATCGCTCATTCTGTGTTGGGAAGTAGTGAAGGTGAAGAAAGAAGATGGGTAGCAAGTTTGAAAGGATGGGTTTTGAGTGCTCTTTTAAATGAGCAGAAAGTAGGAGCAGGCCCAATAGGATGAGGAAGACCACTCCAGAGAGTCGGATAATATTGTTACAGTAAAAATCTACATTAGACCTTAAAATAAAATGAGTCACCAGGTAGCAGCTGCACAGACTTTTTACATAATTCCGAAGCTCCGTAGCATAGGGTGAAGGATAGGGTTCATAATACTATCCAGAATAATGAACATTAACTACATCTCTAATCCAGAGTTCTCCAAGAGTGACTGGAAAATTTTTAGGAAAGGCATTCTTTATCTTTAGCTTCTTTATCTACCTATAAAAACGACCAAAGAACCTAAGAATGTTTTGGTTGCACATACAGAATACTTCACAACCTGCCTGCAATTTAGTGTGAAATTATGCACAGGAGTGAATTGTAGTGAGATTATTGTCACATGGTTATAACTGTTCAGAAATAGGAGACCAGTGACAGTGATATTTGCATATCTGCAGTTTTACATTTGGATTTCTTGTTATTTCCCTGGAGATTTCATGTGATCTAAACAAATGGAAATCATTGTTCTGTGTACGTGACAATCCAGAGACATCCACCAAGTCTACCAAAATCAACCACAAGGGAAAAGAACATATCCCAGATATAACACCCTATAAGACATAGTTGGTCCAAGGAAGGCAAGAAAACCCTGGTACAATATACTTCAATGGGGGGGAAAAAAATAATTCCCGATTCGATGAGTCCCAGTTATTGTTACTTTAAAGCTTTAATACCAGTTTTATTCTGTGCTTCTAGAAAAGCATCCAGCTTTTTTCTTTAGGCAATCTACAGTAGTAATAATTAGCAAGAGAGTTCTCTATATGGACCATTTATATATTTATACAGGGTGATCATATCCCCCCTTATACGTATCTTCTCAAGGGAGAATAGATTCAGTTCAGCTAATCGCTCCTCAATACCTTTTATTAGTTTAGTTGTCCTTCTCTGCACTCTCTCCAATTCCACAAGGTCATTTTTGTGAACTGGTGCCCAAAACTGGACTGCATATTCCAAATGTGGTCTGACCAATGCTTTGTACAGGGGCAGGATAATGTCTCAATCTCTGCAGTCTGTTTTAATACAAGAAAGTATTTTGCTAGCTTTAGATATTGCAGTATTTGTGTGTGTGTAAATTAAAAAGAATTTGAATTTAAAATTGGTTAACAAACGTTTTATATTTCTGTTTATTGTTCTGTAATCATTGTATTATTTTGACATGAAAAGATTATTAAAAAAAAAAAAAGGGAGAGAGAAGAGGGCCCTTTTTCCAGTTCTCTCTCCCTCTCCTACTTGGAGCACTATTCATATTGAACACAGGATGGCAATATTTCCCTAAAAATAAACTTGTATTATTAATATATAAAGTGAAATATGATTTCAAAGGTAATGCATTTTTGTTTTGTACAGTGAAATAAATTGATATAAAACACCAAGCCTAAATTTAATGCACACAAATAATAAAATGTTCCAATGTTCCAGGTTTTCTATTGGATTGAGATTTGGTGACTTCTGGAAGCCATTTGACTACAGTGAACGTAAATTCATGTTCAGCAAACCAGTTTTAGATGAATTGAGATTTGTGTTTTATCCTGCTATAGATAGCGATCAGATGAATACACTACGGTCATACAAGGATGGA
This sequence comes from Pyxicephalus adspersus, assembly GCF_032062135.1. Lineage (NCBI taxonomy): Eukaryota > Metazoa > Chordata > Amphibia > Anura > Pyxicephalidae > Pyxicephalus > Pyxicephalus adspersus. The sequence goes on along the minus strand of NC_092860.1, from coordinate 144,308,385 downwards.
CATGTCAAGGAAAATACTTGGGTAGGTTGCTGCTTCTAAGCAATGCTGGTATAACTATGTGATCCGTAATGCCAAGAACATATCCCATCCCATCATTACACCACATTACAGTCTGAACTATTCATACATGGTAGGAGGAATACATGCTTTCATGTTGTTAATGTCAAAATCTGACACCACTATTTGAATGTTGCACCAGAAATCAAGATTCATCCGACCAGGCAATGTTTTACCAATCTTCTCTTGTCTAATATTGGTGAGCTTGTCTTTGTTCTTAGCTGACTGGAGTGGTACCAGATGTGGACCATCTGCTTCTTAGTTTGACATGTTGTGGGGCCAGTAGGGATGAGCGAAAATGTCCCTGGCATTCTCACGAAAATTACCTCGAACTTCCAATGGTTCCGCGAAATTTTGGCAAACCATCAGAAGAGGAAATTAAAACAGGAGGACTCTCAGAGCTTCATTCAGCCCTGGGAATCCTCCTGTTTGGCAAGAGCCCGACCTCCGGGCGAATCAGAAGGCCGTTCTTCCTTACATTTTCGGTAAGCGAGAAAGGCCCGATTCGCTGCAAGACTGAACGAAAAATTCTTGCTTGCTCATCCCTAGTGTCCAGAGATGTTCTTCTATATAACTTTGGTGTTATTAGTGCTTATTTGATTTACTGTTGGCTTCCTATCAGCTCAAATTAGTCTAGCCATTTTCCTCTGACCTCTGTCATTTTCGCCAGGAGAACTGCCACTCACTGGATATTTTCCCTTTTACAGACCATTCTCTGTAAACTCCATAGATGGTTGTGTGTGAAAATCCTAACAAATCGGCTATTACTGAAATGCTTAGACCAGCTCGCTTGGAACCAACAACCATGACATGTTTAAAAACGCTTAAATCTCATTTCTTCCCCATTCTGATACTCTGTCTAGATGACCTGTAGAAGTTTAAACAATGTCTACGTGCCAAAATGAATTGAATTGCTGCCATGTGATTGACTGATTAAACATTTAAACTAAGAACAAGTGTAGCTAAACAAATGTGACCGAGATCGTGTATATATACACATATGAATGTCCCAAAAAAATTAAATTTATACTTCTGCAAAATAGTTTTAAATTGTGAAAATTGTGTAATTACATTTTATACATTACAGTTTATTTGTAACATTTATTGGTGTCTTAAGTAATTTATTACATGGCATGTAGGACTTGAAGTCCTGTGGTTGTGATATTTGCATGTCCTCTGTTTTACATAGATAATCTCTGAATTAATTTCCTGCAGATTTCATGTGATATAAACATCTGGAAACCATTGTTCTGTGTATGTGACAGTCCAGAGACATCAAGATGATGCTGGTGACATATCTGCTGTGTGTCTTTTACCTTTATATACACGGTACAGTATTGTATTATAAATCTTTATTTGATTTTACAACTTGTATAACATTCAGATCTTAGAACTCTGTAGAAGAACTCTTAGAAGGCTGTATTTACTAGCTGTGGGGTTTTAGTGGCAGATTTAAAAACATCAGGTTTACCAATCTGCTTACATTTTGTGAATTCATTACTCTGAAGCAAGGTGGGTAACATTGGGGATTGTCTAATGTATTTCTATGCTGAATAAAGAAGAATAGAAGTGTATAATTCTTCCACTTGGTGTATTCAATAATTGTAGTGACAATCATTAATTAGTATAAAATTGACCACTGAAAACCAGTTTGTGAAAACAAATAGTGCTCATTCAGCATTCCACCCATCTGCTGAATACAGAGCTAGGAATATTCAGCCTTTCCATATTAACCATTCACACTCCTATAATGTCATTGTATTTCTTCAGATTCCTGTGGTCAGATTGTGATGACTCAAACTCCGGAATACATTGAGAAATCACCAGGAGACACAGTCACCTTCTCATGTACGTCCACCGAAGATCTTTACCACACTGGCGCACAATTTATTACTTTATCCTGGTACCAACAGAAGCCAGGACAACCTTTACGTCCTCTTGTCTGAAAAGCAACGGAACGATTTACTGGGGTCCCAGAGAGGTTTATTGGATCGGGATCTGGAACAAGTTATCAACTCACAATCAGAGGAGTGAAAGAAGAAGATGAGGGAAAATATTACTGTTATCAACACAGAAAGTACCCACTCACACACTGATACATAGCTGTACAAAAACCTCTCTTCTCCTTTCTTTGTAATTGGTATGTAGAGTGCCAGAGCTGAGAAAAACCCAGAGACTAAATAGTCACTTTGTGATCTGCTGGTTTTCTGTAAGATTTCAAAATTATTATTATTTTACAATATTTATATAGCGCCAACATTTTACGCAGCGCTGTACAAAGTCATGTCACTAGCTGTCTCTCAAGGGGGGTCACAATCTAATTTACCTACTATAGTCATTTTTCTTTAATACAGTCTAAAGTAAATCACTAAAATCTTTTTAGCATGTCTATACAGCTAGGTATTTTTTTTTCTTTTTAAATCTGCAGCTTACCTCAACATAACACCTAGAGATCCTGCCATGAAAGTCCTTGTTTTAGCTCTTCTTGTTAGATAGTGGAATGTTCTCTCTTTCTCATTTGTGCTCATACATTCTCACTATGTTAGACATGCTCCCAATGAAAACTACAAGTGGCCATGTCATTGCACATTGGTTTGAACTACTGTTGTCATCATGAGGAAACTCTACACTGGGAAATGCTGTGCCCACCACTGGAATACATGTAGACAAAACATAGAGACTGCAGGAGATCAGTATCACTAAGGTTCACCAAGTACAAACAGGAGTGAATACTTATAGCACACACATATAAACAGTAAAATTTGCCTCTAGAGACTTTATCATCCAATTGTGAATCTAGTATTGCTCTGTACTACTTTTTATATGGATGCTGTCCATGGTGCTGATCGTTACCTGCAAAAAAGCGTCATAATAGATTGTTTTTTTTAAACAGAAAGATAAATGTAAAACATTGTCAGTTCAATTGCACTATAACTGTATTAGGAAGAACTGTGTATTAGAAAGAACCCTAACATACCTAATATTTCTTTTTGTGGTGTAGGATTTTCCATTTCTTCAATGAATGTCATTGTCCACCTCTCAACTCTGTCTAAAACTTCTATGTTCTTTTACCAAATGTGGCCTTGGAAAACATTCCCACAGATGCAATACTGTTATCATTTTTTAACTTCCTTTTAATATATTTTAATTTTTCTATGGTGTGTTATTTCTTTTTTTTAACCCTTTCCTTTCAAGGAATGGTAAAGCGTAGTGTGTAACCCTGCACCCATTTCCCTGAATGAGGGGGTGAATATCTGGGGAACCCCCATTAAAGGGGGCTTTTCAGATTGCAATTAGGCCCCCACAACACAGGGGTCAGATTAAAGGAAAGAGGCCCTCTCACCTGATGAAGGCTCTTGCCACCAATAGGGGCAAGCAGAAGTCTGATTTTTCCAAAACGGAGGGAAAACATGTTTTGTTCCCCTTCCTTTTTGGAAAAACCATTTTTAGTGGCCCTTTTATGGGTGGGAGAGATAGCAGACATGCTCACTGCACAATTCCCCAAGTTCATTGAAGGGTCTGGATTATATATTGTGGGGAACATTACTTTTAATTAGCTGAGCCATACTTTAAAATGTTGGCCAATCTTACCTCCGTCATTAACTTTAATGTGATTCAAGTTCGGCTACACTTTCACAAACTGTCAATTTATTAAATAGAAAAGTTCAACCAACAAAATTGGTGAGTCTGTAAGAAGCAACACTGGAGAAGAAATGTATTTTGTATATGTGACAGATAATCCCCTCCTTTAGGATCCAAGTCTCTGCTAACATCCTGGTCCAAGTCATGTGACTCTCGATCAGCTGCTCCTTTACCTCAGAGGACCGGAGTGCTCCGCAGATGCACTCCATCTGCTGGCATGCATGTGAATAACATCTGAGAATGTGTCTTTAAAGCACTCCCCCTTCTGGTGGGTTAGGAGTCTGTGGCTAACATGACTCATATCATCATATGACATCTCTTTTTTAAGGAAGTGTCTGGGAACAGGAAGTTGTCTGGACAATGAGTTTCTTTTGGTTCTGCTCCCAGGTTTCCGTGTTCAAGTTTGGGCCTCCTGTTCCTGACTATTCGTGTACTGACCCCCACTTGTTTCCTGACTAGTCCTGAACGCTGCCTGCCTATACCCTTGTCTTTTGAGACCATTCTCTGGTTCTTGTTCCAGCACCTGGTTTGTTTCTGCTCGTTAGCAGTCACCTGCCTTTGCGGGCATGGACAGGACTGATTCCATTATATGCACTGGTGGGCAGCATAGGAGGGAATTATGCCAGCCATACATTACCTGACTTCAGTTCTCCTGGTTTTCAATCAGGTTGACCAGTTAGAGTTACAATAGAAGGAAAGCCCAGTGAATATAAACATAAGTACCCATGCTCCAACATATATCTAACAGAAATGACTTATAGGGTCTCAAAAATCCACCGGAAACCTCATTGATTGAAGCTCTACACTCAATTCTACACTTGATAATGATCTTTTGTTTAACTGATAATTAGGAATCAATTTGTGATTGTTTTCATTTCAAGGGGCTGCTTGGTTGAATGGCAAAATCAACCCATTAGTGGCCATCACAGTTGAGGTCTTTTCTTCTGGACTGTACAATACAAGACAATCAGGGTTTGTTTCAGTGCACAGGGAGCTGGGTGATCAGATCCAGGCACAGTTATCCATGAGATGTCTGAATTAGGAAAACTAGCTGAATAAAATGACATGATTTAGCAGGTAACACTTACATATGTCAGCAGTTTACAATAACATAATTCTGTTGTCAGTTTAACTTTTGTCTTTATTCCCCTATTCCTGTCTCATTTGCATGATTTGGAACTGTCTCGCAAAAATTTCCTCAAACTTCCGATGGGCCCGCAAAATTTTGGGTAACCGATTACGCGAATTCCAATAAAGTCAATAGACCGACTTTAAACATTAATAGCAAAGCCTCTATACATGTTAGAACCACCAAAATTTGCTAGGTGTGTGCAAGAGAACAGTGGCAACAAGGGGCAAACACAAAAGTTCCAAGAGACCTTGTGGTGTTCCAGAAAATGGCAGGCAAAGTGACAGCAGGCAAATAGGATTTTTGCGTGATGGACAGCGAACAGAAGGCAGCATTACCATTAGGACATTGAGAAGGGTGAACTCAACCCACTAGCAACAGTTTCTGCTGTCAAAACAGTAGGATAACGCATTGCTATTTAATGTACACACCCCTATTTAATGTAACCAGTGCTGCATATTATGTTAAGGCTATATAAATCCTGTTTATTAATAATAATAATTGCTAGCTGACATCATGAACTTGATGACGTGTTAGGAATGCCACCCATAATGTTGTGGTTTTCCAGAAAATGGCAGGCAAAGTGACAGCAGGCAAATGGGATTTTTGCACGATGGACAGCATCCAGAAGGCAGCATAAACATTAGGACATTGAAAAACGGTGAACTCAACCCACTAGCAACAGACTCTGCTGTCAAAACAGCAGAAGAATGCATTGCTATTTAATGTACGCACCCCTATTAATTTTTTATAGCTGCATAATTTGTTTACGCTATATAAATCCTATTTTTTAATAATAATAATTGCTAGCTGGCATCATGACCTAGATGACGTGTTAGGAATGTAACCCATAAAGTTGTGGACAAGTAGCGTGGTGACATTAGGCAAAAGGATGAAGGGCCAGAGAAGGAGCATTGGTCAGTGAGAGCCATAGCAGTGTAAGGCCTTTAGTCAGCTATTGCCAGGGAGACCGCGTGGGTAATTGTCATGGAGAACTGGGTGTAGCTCATTGTCAATGTCACCTAGAAGTGTGTAATACAATTTTTGTGAATGGAGTACTGACAGGCGGCAGCAGCAGGAGAAGGCGGTGGGTCCTGATACTAGGATCTAGAGCTGGGTGTAGTGCATGGTCAATGCCACCCAGAAGTGTACAATTTTAGTGAATGGAAAACTGAGAGGTGGCAGCAGCAACAGCAGGAGGAGGAGGCGTTGGGCCCTAGGACAGACCAGGGACCGCATTGGTAATTGGCATCTAGAGCTGGGTGTAGTGCATCATCAATGCTACCCAGAAGTGTACAATTTTTGTAAATGGAGTACTGAAATATGGCAGCAGGAGGAGGAGGCGGTGGGCCCTGAGAAGGAGCGGGGACCACATTGCTAACTGGCATCTAAAGCTGGGTGTATTACACCATCAATGCCACCCAGAAGTGTGTAATACAATTTTAGTGAATGAAGTACTGACAGGCGGCGGCAGCAACAGCAGGAGGAGGAGGAGGCGGTGGGCCCTGAGAAGGAGCGGGGAGCATATTGGTAATGGACATCTAGAGCTGGGTGTAGTGCGTTGTCAATGACACCAAGAAGTGTGTAATACTATTATAGTGATTGGAGTACTGACAGGCAGCAGTAATAATAGCATCAGGAGGAAGCGGTGGGACCTGAGACGGAGTGTGGACCCCATTTTTAACTGGCATCTAGAGCTGGGTGTAGTGCATTGTCAATGACACCCAGAAGTGTGTAATACAAGTATAGTGAATGGAGTACAAACAGGCGGCAGCCGCAACAGCATCAGGAGTAGATGGAGGGCCCCGAGAAGGAGCGTGGACCACACTGGTAACTGCCATCTAGAGCTGGGTGAAGTGCATTGTCAATGACACCCAGAAGTGTGTAATACAATTTTTGTGCATAGAGCACTGTACAGGCATCAGTAGCAACAACATGAGTAGGAAGCCATGGGCCCCAAGATGGAGCGTGGACCACATTTTTACTGGCATCTAGAGCTGGGTCTGGTGCATTATCAATACCAACCTGAAGCGTGTAATGCAAATAGATGAAACACCCCTGGATGTTACGATAACTAGCAGAAACATTTAACTGAGGCAGGCTCAGCTGACAGGGTGTTAGTGATAGGTAGCCACAGACTCAGCACAAGAGCCGTGTGGGTCCACAGACACATCTTGATTGGCCGGTGAGTCCTTGTGTCAGTTAACATCTGCAGTGGGTATATGATAGTTGTTAGTAACCCACCTTTTGTTCACTTCGTATATTCCACCAAAGCTCGGCACAGGCCATCGGGTCACGAAAGGGAGCAGAGTCCACAATGCTGTACAGCAGTAGCTGCAAGGCCAATAGTTTGGCTAGACGTGAATTGAGTTTGACGACTCTTTTGTTGTTTGGGCCCATAGCCTGATGCCTGATGCGTAGATCTCTGGTAGAGCAGGCTGAAGGGACTGGGAGCTGAAGGGGTCACTGGAGTACCCACTGGAGTATCTTTCGGCGACAAAGCTTGAAGTCTGGCTGTCACCAACCTCCTGAGACGTAGTAGCAATGACAGTTGGAGCTGTAGAAGGAGTCAATGGGGGTGGAAGAAGAGACGATGACATGGTTACACACAAGTACTGCTCCTACTTTGGTTTGTGGTTGTTGTGCATGTGGGAAAGCAAGGATGTTGTACCGAAATGTGATGCAGGCTGTCCTCTGTGAATTTGCCCGTGGCACAGGGTACAGATTGCTACGCACCCGTCATCGTCTTTCAGCGTGAAAAAGGACCATACTGGAGCGGTGCATGCAACCATTCTGCTACTCTTTTTCTTTGCCTGCCTCTGCTGGGTGACCTGCGTCTGCTCCAGCTCCATCTCCCCCAGAGTCACTTCGTCTCTGACTTTTCCCCTGTTTGTGCCCACTCGTCTGTGTCTTCTCACATGAGGCCAATTTGCGGCCCCTTCCATCCCCGGTCTGTTACCGCTGCCTTTCCTCTACGACTGTTTCGCTACTGCTGCTAGCCCTTACATGCACCATTGGTTCCCAGGTCAAATCAAGGTCATCATCATCCTCATGTTCATCTAAGCCAACCTCTGCAAATGCAACCACTGATGCAGAACCCTCGCCCAGCAAGTGCTGACCACACTCTCCAAGTGTCAAAGTCTGCCTCCTGCTCTGAAATTCGCAATGACAGCTCCTCAGGCTGTTCGTCAAACAGAGAGTCATCGGAAGGTACAGGCACATTAGCCACACTAACCCCTACCTTTGCTCCTTTCATGGCTGTGCTGGTTGCTGCTGCTGCTGCAGAAAAAGGGCCTGCTGCACTTGAGACCCAGTCCACAATACTCTCCACATGCTGTGGCTGTATGATTGTAGTACGCCATCTCAAAAAATCTACCAGTACGCTCAGACCTGTTTGACAGCTTCTGCTGCTGCCTCCAACAGTTTGCAGCTGCTGCTGTCCTACAGTGGCGGACTCCCGGGGAGTATTCCCCCTGCCAGATGTGGCAGGTTGCCCAACGCCACACCTTCCCCTGCATCTACCGCTCATCTTTTACTTGATTGGGAAAAAATGCACCAGTATCAAATGGTTTCTTTGGCACATAGCAAGTTGTATCAGAAAATAAATATCTGTAGTTTTTAGAACAAATATAGAATTTTTTCTTGCTTTTTTGATAAATAGCAAGAAGAGCATATAGCAATAATAGCAAGAGAAATAACTGTATTTTTTTGAGAGAAATTCAGAATTTTTTTTGAGAGAAATACAGAAATGAATGAATGAAATATCTGTTTTTTTGGAGAGTAGGACAGAAATGTTTCTGCCTTTTTTGCTAGATAGGAAGAGGTAGCATCAAAAACTGCAGTATTTGTATATTTCAAGATATATAGAGAGCTCCTAACCTGTCCCTGTCACAATGCGCTTCTCTTGCTGCTTCTTTCTCTGACCCAGATGGAGTGACTAACCCCTCCCTCCTTCCATGTATATATGCCTGTGCTCAGTTCTCCCCTGATTGGGATGTTGGGTCTTGTTGTTCATCCTGGGAGCAAATGATTTGCTTCCAGCGACGCTGTTCCCGTCCCCTGCATTTTCTCTCGTTTGTTTGCTGAGAACACAACCTCATGGCGAAATACAAGGTCCTTCTCAACTAAATGTTCAAGAAGCGACAATGGCCCAATTTGCCACAAGATTGAATTTACAAATGTCGCTTGTTCATGGTTCCGGATTGGGGTTTCAGTATACCCTCAGAATAAAGTAACTAATGATATGGAGAAAAGAGGGAAAAGCAGGATTTTTGGCACAAAAACTGTATTAGTATTAAATATGAAATAATGATTCAAAACAAAGGCATATTCAACATATGGCACAATGCATATCTGTCAAATTTTATTATGTTGTATTTCGTGCCCCTTGGGGCCTAATTTTTATTATTTAAACCACAATCATGTATCATTAGTTACTTTATCTAATAAGGGATGGCACTTAGTCCTCTGAGAACTACTATAACTACGAAAACCACCACCAACACCCATTGCTTTATCCTCAGAATAAATAACTTTCGAGACAGAGATGAAGGAATGTTTTATTGCCAACAGGATAAATTTGCACTGACCCACAGTGACACAAAGCTGTGCAAAACCTCCTTCCTTTTTACTCTATCACAGAGCTTAAATGGTATGTATTGCCCGACTATTTTTTTTTTATCATTTTAGTATACAACATAAAATGGATACATTCCTGCAGGGTTCTGTGCTGCTAGTCATGTTCCATATACAAGAAACTTATTTTCTTGCCCTTGAGATAAAATAGGAAAAAAGAAGAAATTTCACAAGTTAGGGGAATTATTATCTTCAGGGTCAGATTTAGCTTTAAGCACTGTAGCCACTGGGTACAGAAAGGCATTATTCACTACGCAAGTTGACTTTGGTTGCAGGAATGAAAAATTTTAGTAAACCTGCTCTGTGATTAAAGCTTAGAGGGAGAGGCCAGGCATCCTGCAAAACCTTCTCTTGTATGTCAATGAACCCCCCCAATGCAGAACAGCAAACAAACCTTTTGGCAGCCAAATAGTAAAGTCCTATTATACCTCACCCCACTTCATGGGTTAGATCAGATGACTAGGTAGAAAAAGAACAGAAAGTTTCTCTTTTTATAACTAGCCAGTTCTGTCAAGGTTTTTCAGTTCTCTAGGGAAAGGGGGAATATTAGCTTGCTGCAAATACTCCTCAGAGCTCTCCAAGTCCCTGAGTATACCCCATGTTCCTTATCTACAGCCCCCCATAATGCCTTCCAGCTCCACACAGTGCCTCTACAAAGTGACTACAAGTCTTTATAATGCCCACAAACTATCTACAGCGCCTTACCAACCCCCCTAAAGTGCACCTAAACCTAGAAAACAAAAAACACCTGGAGGTAGTACTTTAACTGACTTCCTGGCACATGGTGTCTTTTTGTTTCTGCTCTAAATCAGCTTAGAGCTCTGCTCACACGCATGGTCAGCTGGTGGGGATAAAATAACTCCTGTGCATGCAGGAATCAATGAAAAGTATCGCCATCTCCACCAAAGTCTGCTGTGCAGATGGTGAAAGGAATGGTTCTTATGTATAGCTCATATTCCCAATAAAGCTGTAGGCCTGTTTGAGTAATTTACTAATGAAGTAAAAATGGAGAAAAAGAAAAAAAAGAAGGGGGGAGAGGAGAGGACAGAAAGAGCGAGAGAGTATTCTATTGAAGTCCTAATGACAGTAGACTTGTTTACCATTTTATGAGCCCCAAAGCAAATCAATAAACATACAATGTTTTTTTTATGTATCCTGTCATCAAGGAAAAAAAAGTTCAGTTATAATGGCTTTCAGTTTCAAGTAGTCTGGGCTGTCCAAGGTAACATATCAAATCTATCAATCCAAGACCAAAATGAGAAATAAACCAATATCACCGACACTAAAGTGTTTATTACAACTGTATTTATCAGTTATGTAATATAGGATTCCAGATAATCATTCAAAACCTAGTATTGAGACCCATGAAACTAAATTTTGGTGCTTAAAAAGTATCTGGAAACCCATGATCTAAATTCCTATATGTACTTTACCATGTTTGATTATAAAAGCAACATTACAAATCTTCATTTTCTTTTTATTGTCACATTTACTTCCAATCAAGACTACAAGTGGCCATTTAAACATTCTGCAAAGCATGGTGAATGGTTATTTTTTTTTATGTATCATTTTAAATTTTATCATGCTTCATAGGGTTTTTTGGGTGTCGTGTTAATTTACTGTGTGTAAACTGTGCATACATAAATAATGTATTGTAAAATACAATGCCCCTGATTCATCATTGAAATCCGCGATCGCTGGAAGCGCGAAAGTACGCGCGGCCAGCGATCGCGGATTACCGCGGTCCGGACTCGAGT
>NC_092860.1:144292992-144293808 GCF_032062135.1 Pyxicephalus adspersus | reverse complement strand
GTGCGCGAGCTTTTTCAGTTGTTGAATAGCGCGATTGCGCACGATTCCGGATCGCTAATACGAATGCGCGAGCGATAATCCGATTTTGCTTGATGTATCAGGGGCACTGTATAAGGTGTGAACACCCCATATGTCACCAGAGTCCTCTCACATTAGTGGCAATGGGCAATGTGTAGAAAATAAGTGGATTAAGGGGAAACACTTTCAGTTTATTCAGTCATCCTATCATGCAAGCAAAAATCCTTTATTGATTTTTTTTTCTTCAGTTTCCTTGCATGTGACTGCATATCCAAGATCTATTGTGCTCAATAAGTCAAATGAACAGCCATTAGTGAAAATGTTCTATGATTATATCAACTCCAACCCAAAGTTCATTGTATATTGGGGACACAAGATACACACAAGACCATTTCACTGATAAACTTTTTTGAAGGTGCAGTTTTTGGCTATTAAAAATATAATATATAAAATGATGCTGTTACAAATAAAAAATATGTTTAATTGTCTTAAATAGTTGTAAAGAAAAAAAGTTAGGTTAGCATGTTCAGTAACTTGTTGATTTATCCTAGTAGATACTGAATTGAATGTATTGATATTGTGTGATATTTATTCATTTAGAAATTAATTGGAAATTAATTCTTATAAAAACTTTTATTCTACTAGTCCTCTGTAAAAACTGTGAAAAGATGTAATACAGCATTGATGTGTGGCCTATAAAGATTAGATCTGATTTGCATGTTTCCTGTTTTCCATATGTGATGTAGGGGTGTTTCCCCCTAATGATTGCAGCTGTTATATATTGGACATTGTACAGGT
>NC_092860.1:144290870-144292665 GCF_032062135.1 Pyxicephalus adspersus | reverse complement strand
AGAAACCAGGACAACGCCCAACACTGATTATATGGGGTGCAAACAATCTGCAGTCTGGGGCCCCAGACAGGTACAGTGGATCTGGATCTGGAACAGATTTCACTCTTAAAATCAGCAACATGAAGGCTGAAGATGAAGGAACATTTTACTGTCAGCAGTATCAGAGCTTCCCTCTCACACAGTGATACAGAGCCGTACAAAAACCTCCTTCCTCTTTCACTAACAATGAAAACTCTAATAGTACCTAAACATTTGCCCTAAATATTTATTTAGACAGACTGAATCTAGTAATGCCTTTTATGATCTAAATAACCACTAACTATCAGTAAATTAAAGGAAAGTGAATGTGATCAAGAGGACCTGTCTGAAACAGCTGATCACCATAGAGATGATGGGGAGGAGTTGGCTTATTCTAAGATGTTCGTAGGAATTATTTTCTTTCACTTATTTATTTATTGGACATAACAATATTCAAAATAAATTATTGATTTGTTAACATTTCAATAGTTTTCATCTTTGTTTTCTATAGATTTCTGTTAAAAGAAATTCTCTGATTAGCTGTAGGGATGCCTTAAAGAATGAACTCCAAAAAAGCATTGAATATTGTATAATAATGTATAATTATTGTATAATGTAATATAATAATGAGAATAATGTAATTCTCAATTTTCAATATCTGTAATTGTCATGTATCTTAACCCAAAATGATCTATTTTGTGTAAAATGTATTATTAAAATACATTATAATTGCATGGCTTACAATGTGATGGAAAGTGTCTGTGCTGTCTGCACCAATCTCTAAAACTACAGAAAGGGACTTAGTACTATAAAATGATTCAAATCTAAAGATGATGGATTTAAGAGATCAGTTAGATCCACTGAGAATCTTGTAAAATTAGAATTCAGACATTCAGAATTGATGGATTGTATAATTCTGATCAAATTTAGAGAAATTCACTGGTATGTAATTAGGTGAATCAAAATGTTCACAAATGTATTCGATTTATTACGATTCACTCATTTACATTTTTTTAAATTATTATTTTAATCCCTCAGATGAGAATTGTAAAACACAAAAAAGTTAATTCAAATCATCATTAAAATTTCAGTTTTCTTTGTTTTTTTTCTCAGACTCCTGGGCAGAGATTACATTGATACAGTCTACAAATTACAATGCTGCAAGAACAGACAGCCCCTGTCTCATGTAACTCCAGTACTGGTTACTGGCACCTGACCCAACGGGTACCAGTGGAAATCATGACAATTTCATTAAATATTTATTATGCAACCAGACAGGATCAGTGGATCTGGAACAGATTTTACCCTTACAATCAGCAACATTTAGGATGAAGATGAAGGGAATTATTATTGTCCAGCAGTATAGCAACTCTCTTTTCAAACAGTGATACAGAGCCGTACAAAATGTTCTTCCTATTCTATTAGCAATGAGACAAATTGAGACACTGAGCAAAAAAACAAACGCCTAACATTAAAACCAATTCCAAGGGGTCTATTTATAAAGTATTAAGTCTGACATTCACTGAAACATTTTTTGGTGGAATCTGCAGGGTCCATATGTTTTAATGAGTAATGTTCAGCATTTCAGGGCATTCTTGTTAACCTCCTGGGCGTTTCACTGATGTCTAGATTTCTGTACGAAAAGCCGTACAGTTTTTCATGAAATTTTTTTTAAATTGTAGACATGTAACTTACAGAAATATGTTGGAACAGGGTTCTAGTAGATATCATGAATATAAAAAAAAGTTTGAAACACACAATCATGTAAAAAAAAAAA
>NC_092860.1:144259258-144290571 GCF_032062135.1 Pyxicephalus adspersus | reverse complement strand
TGTATAATGTAATGTATATGTACAGTAGCTTATATAATATATATATTACAATTATATATATATATATTTTTTATAAAGATTTCTTTGTATTGGACTCAGTACAGCTTTTTTGTATTGAGTTCAATACAAAGTGATTTGAATTTCCCGCTGTTGGGTTAGCACAATTTATTTAATATCAGTTATGTCTCACCAACAATAATGCTTTATCAGTATATACTGGTATATGTATACCATATATGAGGTCATCCTAAAGGAATGCAGCATATCCTTTAACTGGTATCCTTATAAGGTAAAATGCTGGTTTAAGGGATGATCATTGCTCAGTACTGGTCAAACACTGGCCCTTGCCTCAGTTCCTGAGTAGTTAATACCATAGTGCCATACCTAATTAACCAGTCTTGACCGAAAGTAACTGTATGCAACATGTTTTTTGATCATCTGCCAAGCCAATAATTTGGAAGACTCCTTGGATGATGAATGCAACCCACTTCCGCAGCTAAGTATTTTTGTTATATCTAAGTCTTTGTAACGGCATTGTTTTACCTATCTGTCTTTATTATTAAATAGTATAATCTTTCAAGTCTTATCAAGTGTTATCTCTCTTTGTACACTTCAAATTGAACCCATCAATATTTGCATAAACTGTCACCCGCCCCGCCTCCTGCACCGACGCATGCAGCGACGTCACCGGAAAACCCCCGACCATCGTTACTGCACTCGCCGGGAGAAGAAGGAAGAGGACGGACGTGTCCGGAGGAGCTGCGGGGACCGGGTAAATATATTCTTACAGTTGTAATCCGATTGTCATACAATGTATGACAATCGGATTGCAATATAACATTTGTTTAACCACCGTACAAAAGATCGGGTTTACCACTTTTTGCAAGTGTTTTTACCCCGAACCAAGGTCGGGTTTAACGGCCGGGTGGTTAAAGCGGAAGAGCCATAATGCCGTCTGTAACACCACAGGCACTGCCAACTTATGTATCAATGTAGCAACAGATCACTGCAATAGATGCAAAAGATCATAATTATCTGTGATCATTAAAAAAAGAAAATTTCTACTTTGCCATATAGTAATGCAAACATGAAGCTGGGGAGAGGAAAAAAAACAGAATTCTAGAACACATATTTTTTCAAAATATAGATGCTTAAAATCGTAATGATTTTGGAAACAAAGAAGCCAGGGGAGAGGGGGATCGAATTGTAGACTAAAATAATTTTTTAATGGTCACTCTGGGTAAATCACCATCAGGAAATGTTTTGGAGTGTTGTCCCTCAAGGATCTTGTTGGCTTTACAACATTTATTATTCTAAGTCTTTGTAAGTATATCAATGATCAAAATTCTTTAAATACAAAAAATAACATAAAGCCACAAAATGTTCAACCTAAACATTACCTTTAAACAGAAGGAAGACACACATAAATAAATAAAAATCAAGTGCTTAAGAATCTAAGCAATGCAATCAAATGGCTGAATAACTCAATAATGATCCTTAATGCAATTATGAATGTATGAAGCTGTGGAAAGTAAAGGGATCATGCACCTGCATTTTTTTTTTGACCAAGCTGAGTATTAGCAGACTAGGATGCGGGCTCTTTGGGTAAATCTGCGTACACACGTCAGATTTTTATCGCCCGATAATCGTCATCAGCCAAATATCGGGCGAAAATCTGCCGTGTGTACAGTCGGTGTCGTCCATCATCCGAACAACCGTCCTGCCGGATCCACGGACAATGAACGACAACCAATCCTAATGAAAGGGAAGGAGAGAGCGCGCAGCAGGGTGCCGCTCCGTCACTCTCCCCCTCCCCTCTCCATAGAGCAAGAACGGTGCTGTATGTACAGCACCGTTCATGCATCGTGCAGTCCCTTGTCGTTGGAAAGGATCGTGAAAGATCCTTTCCAACGACAAAAATTGCACGTGTGTACGCAGCTTTAGTCTTTATTTAATGCCTTTTCTTGGTAGCCCTGAGAAGAATGGTAAAATTCATACATTGATTAGAGCAAGACTCACAGTCAGCAGCCATTTCTAGACATTTTACAGTTCCTTATTTATACCAGAGGTCACATCGAAAGTATTTAGGCACCAACTTCCTGTATAGGCCTATAATGTATACTCCCCACCACCCGGCACTTTTCAGTAGCCACCCAGTTGTCATTAGACAGCTTCTCAGGCTAGGCTTTTTGTAGAGTCAGGTAGGGCCGCACTTCCCAGATTCCAAAAAACATGCAGTTAGGTTAATTGGATCCCCCAAATTGACATTAGACTATAATAAAGTTATATGACTAAGATAGGGGCTTTAGATTGTGAGCCCCTTTGAGGGACAGTTACTGACATGACTATAGACTTTGTAAAGCGCTACGTCGGTGCTATACAAATACTAAAAATATTAATAATAGAGTGAGATGTCAGTGAGAGGTAAGGCAGGTTCATGCCTGCGTCTTCATCGCTTACCAGCTGCTTGAGCTAGCATGGCAGTGTTGGTCCAAAAACAACTAACATCTGCTGTGTGTCAGCGGGCGGCAGTGAAAAGTATAGAACCGCCCACTACAGCCCCTATTCATTCCCTATGGGGCATCAAATCGATGCTACATGTAGGGGCTCACCAAACGGCAGTGCGAGGAAGCAGTAAATGAACCATAACCTCACTGCTAGTGTGACCAGGCCCTTAGTAGCCTGCCAGCTCTGCTGGTGAGGGCAACACTTTCGGTATCATTTCACTCCAATTACTCTACCATCAAAACTGAAAGCTTGATTTTACCTCTATCATCTTGCAGAGAGTGGAGGTCTAGTCATCTCCATAAACTTGATTTGGCACTGCTTGTCACTGCTATAAAAGTTTTTTATTTATTTTTTTAAAAACTGTTTACTTTTTCTAAAAAATGCAAAGCTGTGCTAGTCTTTTGCAGCCACTTGCAAATGTCTAATAAAGTAACAGTTTATACTGCTAATATGAAGTAAGCCTAAATTGTACACCACATTGATTACATTATTACAGTACTACAAGTGATTACTCTCTTTACAAAACATGGGACACTAGAAAGTGGGGTCACAATGCACTGGACAGTTGAGTCATAATACAAAATATATGTAAAAAAGAAAATTGTAACATCTAGGAAAACTTTCAAGATTTGTATTGTTCCTGCTTATTTTTTTATTAATATTATTACCTTCTTTATGACATTGTGTTGTGTGCATTGTGCTGATCCTGGTACTAGAACAACATGAAATGTATTTATATTTACACTGTAGCAGGTGACACAGCCAGGGAATTAGTTTTCTCCTCCTCATTATCACCAGACATTGCACATGAGGCATAACATCTCCCCTGTCCCTTTATATTTACAGGAGACATCTTCTACTTTTTATCTGACACTCCAGAAACTTGAAGATGATTTCTCACAGTTATCTGCTGGTTGTCATCTTTATTTCTACTCAAGGTAAGTAACTAGGTTTCTTTCAGTGATGTCAAAAGGTTCCAGCTTTTGAGCCATAACCCCAAACCCAAGAGGTCCTAGGACCACCAAATAGAGGCGCACAACCTTCCAGCATTCTTTTTGCTAATTGCTTCCCTGTAGAATTTCTCGCTAATATAAAGGAGAAAACCATTAGGATGTTCAAGATAACAGCCCCATGTTGTAGTTTGTAAAATGCTGATGAAAAGAGGAGGTTAGGTGCCACTTAGCACAGTAAAGCCAGGCTTGAAAGGAACAATTGATTCTTCAAAAGAATGAAGGTATTGCAGGTATTAGAATGAAATGCTGATAATGGGGTAAAGTGGTGTTTGGTGTGCTAAGACTCCAGGTGAGCGGATTGAGGATGAGAGGGGGTGATGTGAGGTGGCTAAAAATGATTTTCCTGCGTGACAGAATTCTTGATATTCACTTGCTGGCTAATATATTGTGTTTTGTGGCATGAGGTTCCCTTATTACCACATGAAATATGTAACATTGGTATGATGCATTATATGTTCTTCCTGGCTGACGTGCAATAAATAGCTATTGTAAGTAATAAAGGGACATTGTGTAATTTTATTAAAGGCCTAATAGACATATTCCTTATATTCCTGGTTGTCAGCAAAGGGGTTACAATGATTAGAAATGAACATTTTAATTTCATCTTTCAATTTGTCCAATTACTTTTAAGCCCCTGAAATGACGTGATTTAGTGAAATGCTTTAGTTCCTCACATTTTGATGCAATCTTTTTGTTCAAGCCACTAAATAAAGCTGAAAGTTTGCAGTTTAACTGCATATGAGTTGTTTCATTTAAAATGTATTGTGGTAATGTACAGAACCAAAGTTAGAAATAAACTGTCTCTGTCAAAATATTTATGGACCTAACTGTATGTACACATATAAAGGATTGTGATAAAATAATACAGATTTGTTGAGTTTTCTTCCTCTGCTTTAGTGAGATTGTTCAAATAGTGATAGTTTTCTGCATGACTCTCTGCACTTACTTCTATATATTGTACAAAGATAATCATATTGCAATTGATAGAAAGTTATATAAACATTTATCACTAAATTATATGTTTCTTGTTATCCTCAGGAATCTGTAATCAGATTGTGGTGACCCATGTTCCAGATGATATCTCTGTGTCCCCAGAACAGACAATCACCATCACATGTAGATCCAGATCTCATGATGGAAATGATATTGACTGGGTCCAACAGAAGCCCCACCAACCTTCAAAGATTATTATCTATCATGTCAGTTCTCAGCCGTACAGGAAGGCTAGGTTCAGTGGTTCAGATTCTAATAATGAATTCTATTTAACTATTAATGGAATAACTGAAGATGATGAAGGAATATATTACTGTGAGCAGAATAGGAAGCACCTTCCTGCACAATGATAGAGGGCCATACTAAAAGCTCCTACTTACTTTTTAAAGTAACATGGTAACGCAAAATAAGAGATCGATGTAACATGCATTTATATTGATGTATTTTAAATTAGTAATGCTTTTGAGCAAAGACGAATATTTCAATTTAATTTGAGAATAATAAATAAAAAATAATAGGAAAGTAAACTGTCTTACATATAGTATCAAAAATTTTTTTTTTAATTATATTTAATTGATTCTGTGGTTGATGCAGACACATTGCTCTAGATAATAAGTAAGGAAATTTACAAAACTAAGATTTTTACTAGCACATGATTGGATAATGGAAGTCAGCACATATTTCCCCAATTCACCAAGTGAGGGAGAATTCCCATGCAATGTGTACATGCTTTACAGCTTTACTTTTGGAAGCAAATCATCCAAAGAATTTTTCATAAACCCAAAGCAATCTTTAACATTGTATACTATTATCAACTCCAGCCAAGGACTTAGATGATATTCAGATGCACTTTTAACCTTTATCATGAACTGCTGTTAGTGAAGCCCCCACATTACAATGAATAACTTGTCACGCACGGAGTGACAAGACCACTAGGGGGTGTTTGGAGGTGGTGCGAGCCCTGAGAAGGGCCAAGGCACAGAGTCTAAGCCGTAACCGGGTTTTCTCTAGAGCCTCTAATGGTGAGGATGTTGCGCTGATGGTTACGACCAGGTTGCGGTCCTTGGGCACACCAAGGTAGGCAAGCACAGTACCAAATCACCAGGCAGGAGGATAGGAGGGAAGCTGGAGTCGGGACAGGCAGCAGGCGAGGGAGGTCAGGTCACACAACTGGGTTCAATAGCCAGGGATCCAAGAGACAGACAGAAATGACACAGGGGCTACTGCAGGCACAGCGAACACTGGAGACACTGGAACATGAGGAAGCACAGGAGAAGCAGGGATAACCACAGGCAGACAGGAACACAGAAACAACACAGGGAAGTTGGCTGGGAACCAACAGACTGGACAACGAGGGGTTAACCCAACAGCTGGGCACATGAAACACAGGATTAGGCAGCAGGTGTACAGGAACTAGTTCACAGAACCAGGGAGCTAGGCACTAGTAACTTGATGCACTAACACAGAATGGAGTCTGTGAGCAAGCTAAATAGCCAGGGCTGGTAAAGGGGCTACGAGGAACAGGTAAGTGTGACATTACCCCCCCCCCCCCTTTTACGGGGCCTCCCCACCCACAGGCGTCTGGGTTTAAGGGGAAACAAGATGAAACCTTCTGGCAAGAAGAGGTGCAGGCACATCTGTAGCTGGAACTCACAATCTCTCCTCAGGACTAAAACCTTTCCAGTCGATCAGATACATGATCTTTTCACAAGAGATTTTGGAATCCAAATTTTGATGGATATATTCTTATATTCCTGAGAAGAAGAGGTTGCAGGAGTAGCCTGTAAAGAGGAATGAGAAAAGAGGTTCAGGACTAACGGCTTAAGTAGGGTGACATGAAAAGCATTGGACAGCTTGAGATGTGGAGGACGGCATAACTTATAACAAACTGGGTTAACCTTGACAAAAATGACATAAGGTCCAATGAAACGTGGAGCAAACTTTAGAGAAGGCACCTTGCAATGAATATTTCTGGTGGATAGCCAGACTTTGTCTCCAGGTTGAAGAGGTGCCTTACGGAGAAGTGGATCTGCAAACTTCTTGTAACAGGCAGTCGACGGCTCTAGGTGTCCTGATGTTAAGGCCCAAATATGGTTAAAGTCCTTCTGCAGGGCACAGAGTGGAGCAGGGTATAGGAGATGGAATGCGAGGATGTTTGGATGCTGGTGCAAACATGATTGTAGTGAGCAAATTCTGCCCAAGGTAGCAGAGTCACCCAGTCATCATGGTGAGCGGATACTAGGGTTCGAAGATATTGCTCCAAGGACTGATTGATTCTCTCCGTCTGCCCATTAATCTGTGGATGATAGGCTGAAGAGATTTCTGCAGAGATATCAGGAGATTTGCAGAACCCTTTCCCGAAGCAGGAAGAAAACTGCACCAACTGACACAATATTAGTGGGCATACCATGAAGTCGGAAAATTACCCGGATGAAAATTGGCACCAATTCTGCAGCTAATGGCAAAGCGGGGAGAGGTACAAAGTGGGCCATTTTAGAAAAACGGTCCATGACTACCCAGATGACTGTACATCCATCTGAAGGAGGGAGATCCATAATAAAGTCCATGGATAGATGATACCAGGTCTCTGTAGTGGAGTAAGTTGTACTGCAGGGGCACAGGTGGCAGACTTTGTTTGAGCACAGACAGCACAGACCTTGAAGTCGGAAAGTTTCCCGGATGAAAATTGGCACCAATTCTGCAGCCAATGGCAAAGTGGGGAGAAGTACAAAGTGGGCCATTTTAGAAAAAACGGTCTATGACTACCCAGATGACTGTACATCCATCTGAAGGAGGGAGATCCATAATAAAGTCCATGGATAGATGACACCAGGTCTCTGTAGTGGAGTAAGTGGTACTGCAGGGGCACAGATGGCAGACTTTGTTTGAGCACAGACAGCACAGAGCTTGACATAGTCTGTCACATTCTCATGAAGATTAGGCCACCAGTACTGTCGAGACAGAAACGTGAACATTCTATGCACGCCTGGATGACCAGAAAGTTTGGAATCATGTGCCCATCGTAACATCCTTGTGCAAAGTTGTGGCACCAAGGTTTTGCCAGGAGGAATAGCGGACTCCTGGATAGAAGTCAAGCCTAGGATGCAAGCTGGTGGGATGATAAATTCTGGCTCCACAGCAGTCTCTGAGTCCTGTGAGTCAAAGGAGCATCAGCTCTGGAGTTAGCAGAACCAGGTTTGAATGCTATGATGTCCCTAGAGGGACAGTTCTTCTGGGTGAGAGCTGTGATGGGAGCTACCAGAGTGGAGTCATTCCTGATAAACTGTTGGTAATAGTTTATAAATCCCAGGAAGTGCTGAGTAGCCTTATGACCGGAAGGCAGAGGCCAGTTGGAAATAGCTGCAACTTTTTCCGGATCCATTAGGAGGTTTGCTTTGGAAACAATGTAACCCAGGAAGGGTACCTGGGGAAGTTCAAACAGGCACTTCTCTGCCTTCAGATATAGTCTGTTGTCTGTGAGCCATTGTAAGACCAAGCGAACATGTTGTCTGTGAGTAGGCAAATCAGGGGAAAAAATCAAGATGTAATCTAAATAGACTGCATGGCTGGAGAGTCTCATCCTTTTTCTGGACAAAGAAAACCCTTGCCCCAGCAGGGGAAGAGAACTTACGTATAAACCCCCGTTTCAGATTTTCTTTGATATACTAGCTCATTGCCTTGGTCCCTGGGAGACTGAGGGGGTATACTCGACCTCTTTGAGGTGTGGAGTTAGAAACAAGGTCTATTGCACAGTCATAGGACCGATGAGGCCTTGCGTTTGGAAAAGACATTCTTGAAATCCATATATTGACTGGGAATAGAGAGAGCAAGAGGCCTGATAGGTGTGAACTTGGTCAGGCATTTGGAATGACACAAGGGACCCCAAGCCAATATTTAAGACCAGGTGAGCACTAGGGAGTGTAGCTGAAGCCATGGGAGGCCTAGAATCACTGCAGAGGTAGCTTGAGGAAGCACAAGAAATGTAATGGTTTTGTGATGTAGCACACCAACAGACATCTCGGTGGGTCTAGTCTGGAAGTGGATAAGTCCACATGAAAGGAGGGTCCCATCCACCACAGAAATTTGCAGAGGTTGTGATAATGGCTCAAAAAGCTAACCACATTCCTTGAGTAGGGTGGCAGAAATGAAATTTCCAGCTTCTCCAGAATCAATGAAGGCCTCAAGGGCAAGTGTGGCGTTGTTGTGGTGAAGCTGGATGGCTATGGAGGGTTGCTGATTGGAGGGGAGAGAAGAGTGACCTAGCATGCCCCCCTCAGAGCATGCTAGGCACTGAACTTTCCGGGCCTCTGTGGACAAGAATTGATTAAATTTCCCTTTTGTCCACAGTAAAGGCAGAGACCAGATGAGAGATGCCGGGACCACTCCTCTTGGGATAGCCTTGATCGGCCTAGCTGCTTAGGTTCGCCAGAGATGGGATGAACAGGGGAGGCTGGAGTTTGCAGAGGCTGCTGAAAGGAGGGTGCCAGTCGCAGGACAAAGGCTTTGCATGGGCGAGATTTCTCCTGGAAATCCTCTTGAAAGCGGATGTCTATCTGAATGGCCAAGGAGATCAGATCATCCAGAGACCAGGGAATCTCCCGACCGGCCAACTCATCTTTCACAAAGTCAGAAAGGCCTTGCCAGAAGGTAGCATGGAGCGCCTAATTGTTCCAAGCAAGTTCAGCTGCCAAGGTTTGGAATTGTACTGCAAACTGACCCACCCACTGTACCCCCTCTTCATCCCAGTCCCTGACACAGGCCCCACAGGTGTCCCAAACAGTCCATGATACACCCGTTCCTCCTAGTTCTTCATCAGCGTCTGGAAAGTCTCATGTACGGCAGTATGTAGAAGAGTCCCACCACCTGGAGGGGTTGGAGAGGCGGAGCTACAAGCATTCCTTCATTCAAGATGATCAATTGTTTCAGTCATCTGACGAAGAGAGTCAGTTCACAGGATATCCCCCCACTTACTTTTCACCCAAACACTCTGAGCCAGACGAGCCAATTCAAACTGGCTCTAAAAGGCCGCTGCTTCCTTTCGGCACATATAGGGAAACTGTCGCTTCTTATGATGATGATGTCCTTGATCCGACATGGGCGAACAAGGAGATCATCATAAGCAGGAAGAAGAGGAAGAAGAGGTTGCAGAGCGCCCTCAAAGGGGGAGAGGGAGGAAGAGGGTCAAAGCTGCCCACACTCTGCAGTCCTCACGTACCAGTGAGGCAAGTCATAATCATCCATTGTCAGAAGCTGTCACCACAGCTATGCCTCAACAACCGTGGACCACCACCACAAGCACCAGCTCCAGAGCACTTTTCAGCCCAGTTAGATCTTCGCCCGTGTGGGCATTTTTTAATGTCCATAGTGATGACCACACTATGGTCATCTGCAAACTGTGTGCTCAACACTTGAAACGAGGCCACCACACTTGAAGCCACCACCTGGTAACCTGGCGGGAACACCTGGTCATAGCACAGAGCTCTGTGCGACCACCTCTGCCCAAGAAGCAAGTTCAAACTGCTCAATCTTCCTCCGCTGCCTTTCCTACTTCTGCCACCAAAGTTACCCATGCTGCTGCCAGCAATTTGAGTGGGGAATGTAGCCAAGCATTACCTTTTTCAGGCTCCACCAGCGGTGAGCAGGCGCTCCAACACAGATCACTGTTGCTGAAGGCCAGAAAGTTGTCAGTGCATTTCCGCCGGTCGTACACAGCCAGTGCCAGATTAGTGGATTTACAGCAAAATCTCAACCTGCCAGTGCACCGGTTAATTTGTGATGTGGCCACACGTTGGAATTCCACCTTTTACATGCTGCAGCAGCTGGCTGAACAACAGAAAGTGGTGGTGGGATTATGTGGCAGAGTCTGTTCATTTCAGACGTATACCTACACTACTATTCTTCATACACTACTATACATACAAAATACACAGCAATGTCCCCAGTAGCTACGGCTTCTACACTGATTTCTACACAGGATTTCACCTGGGAACCAGGTGTGTGTACGTAGACTTAGAGGAAAGACAACAGCAACAGACTGGGGATAGAAAGGGGCTACAAACCTGCCTCATGTGAATGTGGGGCTGCAAATCTGCCTCATGTGAGTCACAAAGAACACACAGACGAGTGAGCACAAGCAGAGGAACAGTCAGAGACAATGTGACAGTGGGAGAGATGGAGCTGGAGCAGATGCAGGGCACCCAGCAGAAGCAGAGGCAGGCAAAAAAAAGAGCAGCAGAGTGGTTGCACGCACCTCTCCAGCGTGGTCCTTTTTCATGCTGAAAGATGATGATGGGTGTGTAGCAATCTGCATCCTGTGCCACAGGCAGATTTGCAGAAGACAGGCTGAATCACATTTGGGTACCACATCCCTGCTTTCCCACATGCGCAAAAACCACAAACCAAAGTGGGAGCAGTACTTGCGTTCTCTTGAAGGAGGTGTAACTATGTCATCGTCTCTTCTTACTCCTCCATTGACTCCTTCTACACCTCACACTGTCATTGCTACTACGTCTCAGGAGGTTGGTGACATCCAGACTTCAAGCTACATCAGATGACGTTTGTTGTTGAAAGATGGGTACTCCAGTGACCACTTCAGCTCCCCTAGCTCCCAGTCCCTTCAGCCCACTCTACCAGAGGCCCAACCAACAAACAAGTCATCGAAATCAATTCACGTACAGCCAAACTATTGCAGCTACTGCTATACAGCATTGTGGACTCTGCTCCCTTCCGTGACCTGATGGCCTGTGCCGATCGTCGGTGGAATATACCAAGCAGGCATTACTTCTCCCACACAGCTTTTCCCAGTTTATAAGCACATGTAATGGGTAACCTCTCCCGGGATTTGGCATTCTCTGTGTCTAGTCAAATCCACGTCACAATGCACAGCTGGACAACCAGGCACGAAGTGGGATGCTACCTGTCCTTCATCGCTTACTGGGTGGCCTTGCATAGCTCAGTGGGTGGTAGTCTGCAAGAGGCATTACAGCACCTGGTACCCCAGCCGAGGGGTGTGGTGGGAAAGCATGGGCCACCCCAGTCCTCACCCTACTTCTCCTCTTACTTCATTCCTTCTACCAGCAAACCCTCTCTTTTCGACGTTCCTCCTAAAAGGCCAACAGCGGAGGACACTGTGGTTATGCAAGCACACCATTACGGCTCCCTCAAGCACATGCGTTGCCAGCAAGTGCTGAAACTGGTGTCCTTGGGGGAGAAAAGTCACACTGCCAGAGAACTCTTGTCCGCTTTGAGAGGTTGAGGCTTGGCTGACGCCTTCCTGGCTCACAACAAGCAACACAGTGTGCGACAATGGGGCCAACCGAAGTTCCTCTGCACGTACCCAGGACTGCAGGACTTACTGAGACAGGCTCGCTCCATCTGCTGCCACGTACGCTGATCCCCTACTGCCGTTGCGGCGCTTAGCAAGTTCTAGCGCCAATAGAGACTTCCACCACATAGACTGATTTGTGACACTATGACTAGATGAAACTCCACCCTGCACGTGCTCCGTCTGTGTGAGCAAAAGCTAGCCATCCACCATTACGTGGTCAGTGTGGTGCATGGAGGCAGTAGGGCCCTTGGTACAGCCACACAACTTTGATATTTTACCAGTGACCAGTGGCTGCAGATCGAGAAGCTGTGCAAAGTACTGGTCCCCTTTGAGCAGGCCACAAGCGTTGTGAGTCGTGAGTGGTCAGGCTGGAACAATGTCATTCCCATCATCTTTCTGCTTGATATTACCCTGTGTGGCCTGATGGAGAGTGGCGATGGGAGAGGTGGGGAAGAGATGGGGGAGGAGGATGAGGGTGACATTACACTGCATAGCGCACAACCAGCATCAGGAGGAGCAAGAAGGGACACTGGCCAGCATCAGGAGTATCCAGAAGAGGAGGAGGAGGAAGATTATTATGATGATGATGATGATGATGAGGGAGACCATGTTAGTGCTGCCTGACAAGACCTGTCCAACCCGCATTTGTGCTTTCACGCCCCAGGCATTGTGTGGGCAATGGAACATTAGGAACTGCTGCAGCTTGAAAAGGAGGAAGTGGGTGATGATAAGGAAGATGTTTTGGTGCCTACTGAGGGAGAGGAGGAGGACGAGCTCAGGGAACCCCTTTTTCATATGTGTCCACATTTTGCGATAACTACGGAGGGAACCCCCGCATTTGCAGCATCAAAAACCAGGATGATTACTGGCTGGGCACCCTTCTGGATCACCGCTACAAAGAAAAAATGTCACAGTTTCTACCCAACCTGGCGCAAGAGAAAGAAAAGGTGACCCGCCTGAGCAGACTACTATGTGACCGGCTGTGTGAGGAGTTCTGCGTACCACATTCCACACAGGGATCTCAGGCAGACACCTCATCCACCGTATCCTCCTGTAGCGGCATCAGCAGCAGCATCAGTAGTACTGGCAGCAGGTCACATTCATCCAAAAGTGTAAGCCAGGGCAGGTGGGATTTTCTGGATGCCTGGTGAAACCTGATGCGGCCACCTCAAACAAGTGAAGTGCAGGGACATACCATTTGAGTATGGACGAAGCGAATGGTGCACGATTATGTTGGCTCTTTTCTGGATGGTGGTGTTGATGACAGCAGTTATGAGGAGGATGCCTGTCCTGACAGTAGTGACGCCATTAACTTTAGGGTCAACAAGCTTAAAATCTGCCCGCAGTTGGCACAGTAAGCCATCAAGCTTCTTTTGTGCCCGACATCTAGTGTTCTGTCTGAAAGAACCTTCAGTGCTGCTGGTGGAGTGGTAACGGACAACTGATCACGACTGTCGCCGAAAAATGTCAAACATCTCACCTTTTTGAAAATTACCAAAAGGTGGGTTACTAACAACTATCATATCCCCACTGCAGATGTCACTAATTGACTGACACAAGGACTCACTGGCCAACCAAGATGCCTCTGTGAACCCATACTGCTCCGGTGCTGAGTCTGTGGCTGCCTATCACCCGTCCAGGGGTGGCATTCATCGCCAGTGTCAGTCCTGCCATTGTGCCAGCTAGCAATTTACTTTACATTTGCAATCCCTATTTAATGTACAGTGCTGTGTAATATGTTGGCGCTATATAAATCCATTTAATAATAATAAAATAATAATAATACTTTGCCTGCTGTCACTTTTGCTGCCATTTTCTGGACAACCACAAGGTCTTTTTTAACTTTTGTATTTTTTCCTTGTTGCCACTGTTCTTTCACCTACCTAGCAAATTTAGCTTTGCTATTAACTTCCTAACGGTAATCCCGAAACAGACTCAGAGCCAATTTTACTTTGCAAAAAGTGGTAATCCAGACTCAGATTCGGGGTACCTAAAAGCAGAATAAAAACCCACTTACCTTGTTCTGTAGCTGTCCCCCGGCGTCCTGCTGGTCCCTGCAGGTCCTGGGGACACGTCTGCCTCCTCCTGATATAAATATTATATATATAATATATGCTGCTGTACAGTTATATTACATTGTGCATTTTTTTTATTTATTTTTTTTAAAGATTTTTTGTGGTTTCTTTGTAAAGTTTAGTATTAAATTTATTAACTATTAGACATGTGTTGGGGAGTTATGCCTAGGAATTATAGGTCTACAATGTAAAATAAATTTCTATGCAAAAAAATGTACCGTCACCATCATCAGAGATCCCCTTTGCTCTGCCATTTGAATCATCCTGTCATTGTGGGATAACACAAAATTTTTATTACACTAAACATACAAATTTAATAAATAACTTTAATATTAAAGCCTCCTCTTATTTTTCAGATATTTTTTCCCCTTTCAGGAGATGACTAAGGAGTTTTATAGACCCCTGTACTAATTCCCCAGGGTGGCAGAGACCCGGGAGACTCCTTTTTAGGGGCTTTGAGATTCCTAAGTCCTGCTAAAAACATGTAAAATGGCCCCCATTGTTTTCAATGGAAGCTTTCCTAAAAAGCTTACAATCGCTTGTAAAAATGCCTAAAACACATATAAACGTGGCAAAAACGTTTACATGGATTTTTAAAACAGTCCATGTAGACCAAACCTAGATAATAAAAGACATATAAATTTATAAATATAATATCTTTTCATTGTTTATACTATATATATATATATATATTCATATATATTTATCATAGCTATCTATACATGTATTTATATGTATCTTTCTCTAATTTCTATCTCGTAAAGAAGCAAAGAAGAACGTGGGTGGATGATCTAGTCCACTGGCAAGAGTTCTCAGGGATTAATCACCAGGCGGATCCTCGGGTCAGACATCAAAAGCCTTTAGGTATGAGCCTATGTATACAGCTGAAATCATTTAACTCTTTCCGAACCTGAAAATATTAGGTCATTTAAAAAGATGCTCATTTCTAAGCTAATATATGTGTTTTAAACATTTGAACTCATCATTCATTTTATTTAGGGCTAAGTAGGAGATGTGTGCCATTTCAAAGAATGATTTAATGCAAGCTCGCTTGTGTCAAGCTGCCGGAGATGCGAGCCTCGAAGCGTATGATCATTTGATACGCAGTTCATAAATGTGGGGAAAATGCGCCAGCGTATTCTTGACAGCTGAAATTTGGTTGATAAATAGGTTAGAGGGGTCCGAATCCAGACTTCATATAAACCTCTGATTTTGCTTGATGAATCAGGCTCATTGTGTGTAGGGGATGTATAGTGGCTATTTTAGGATGGTTTGTGTGGCACATAGGTAGGGAGGAGACAAAATACCTTATTTCAGTGATACACATTCTTGGGAGCTATATAAAATATAATGTAACTCTCAGTAACATTTTGTTTGCTCAATATTTGGTGGACAATAATGGGGAGAACTGAAATTACACAACTTAGTTTTTGCATAGAACAAATTATCTGTGAAGAAATGATAACCAAAAAAGTGTTAGGGAAGCAGCACATTTATCCTGAAAAGACAGAAGAATACACGATTTCTAAAAGCTTTGGCCCTGATTCATCAATGAAATCCGCGCTCGCTGGATGCGCGTACTTTCGCGCTTCCAGCGAGCTGGTTTCCCGCGGTCCAGAGTCGAGTGCGCTCCTACACTCGCCCCCTCAATGACAGCCGATTCCTGCCTTGATAATAATAATGAGCAATAGGGGTCGCGAATCTGCCAATTAAGGCGATTAGATTTCAGCTGCGGGATTAGGGAGGATCTGTTATGCTGTCAATGGTGAGATCATAGCAATTAATTAGCGCACACCTGCTCTGCTCTGTGCGCATATACAGTCCTTTACAGGTCCTTTCGGGTAAGTGCAATCACAAAATATTTAATTTATTGTTACATTTGTTGCACTGTTTTTTTGTTGCACTGTCCTTACAGGTCAAATAGAATCTTTAATGCTTCATTAGATTTCAGCTGCGCGATTAAGGAGGATCTCAAGCCGTCACTGGTGGGATCATACCAATTAATTAGCGCACACCTGCTCTCTGTTCTGTGTGTATCTACAGTCCTTTACAGGTCCTTTTGGGTAAGTGCAATCATAAAATATTTAATTTATTGTTACATTTGTTGCACTGTTTTTATACTTTTGGTTTGCTTTGCAACACTACGCGCGCTAATTAATTGCTATGATCTCACTATTGAGCTTAACAGATCCTCCTTAATCGCGCAGCTGAAATCTAATCGCCTTAATTGGCAGATTCGCGCCCTCTATTGCTTATTATTATGAAGTCAGGAATCCGGCTGGCAGTGAGGCGAGTGTACGCGCACACTCGAGTCCGGACCGTGGGAAACCGCGATCGCTGGCCGCGCGTACTTTCACGCTTCCAGCGAGCGCGGATTTTATTGATGAATCAGGGGCAATGTCCAACACTGATTATTAGGTTTGCCACGACTCTGCAATCTGGGGCCCCAGACAGGTACAGTGGATCTGGATTAGGAACAGATTTCTCTCTTACAATCAGTAAAATTAAGGAAGAAGATGAAGGCATATACTACTGTCAGCGTGGTTGGGAGGACCCTCTCACAGTGATACAGAGCTGTACAAAAACCTCCTTCCGCTTTCAATCCCAATGTAAACTCTAGTTTGGTTAAAAAGACTGCTCTGAACATTTTTTCTGACTGATTCATTCTAGTAATGTATATTTTGATACAAATAACCTCTAACCATTTCAACATTTAGGGAACATGAGTCCCATGAAGAGGACCTGTCTGGGAGCAACAAGTCACTGTGGAAATAATGGAAAAGGACCTTTTTCATATCTGAATTCCACTTATCTAATCAAGGTAAGTACTATTCTTTGCTTTAAAACCTCAAGCAGCACATGCACGATTTAATACACCTGTATAGGATGCTGTCAAACAGGTAATTTAACTCCTAAGAACAGCAGACGGTCTGCAATATCAGGCCCTTTGTGGCTGGCTGCAGACATCCTGCTATCCCCACATATCACCAACGGTCAAAATGAGTATCTATTTTCTCCTACTACTACTTTACATGCTAAAATCGGATTTTACATGCTAAAATCGGTATCCCTGAGTCACACTCGTGGTCGCTAAAAAGATAAAAAAAAACACTTAAATTGTTCCGTTGTCATCCCCCAAGGTCCTGCTGGTCCCCCCAGGTCCACGGGACACGTCTTCTCCGGGGATTTCTCAGGTGTTGTCGGTGCAGGCGGAAGGAGCTGCGGGAAATTCAAATAATTTTGTATTGGATTCAATACAAAATAACTGTATTGAGTCCAATACAACAGATTTTACAGATTTTTGTGTTTTTTTTTATTTAAAGTTTATTAATAAATTTATTAAATATTGGACATATTTCGGTGACTTATGCCTAAGGATTATAGGCCTACAATGTAAAATAAAATGATGATTAACTTTATAATATAATGTTTTCCAACTTGACAATTTGATAGGAATTTTTACATGAAATCCCCTTATATGACTCTCTATCCCAAGAGTTGTCCCCTATTCATTATTAAGAAATTCTCAGTTACCATTATGGTATAATATAGTTGAATATATATTCTTCATAACTGAGTAAATAGTAAATATTTGGTTCAATACAGTGAAAACACACTAGTTTGCAACTGAATATGTTTTGTTTGTAACTGATATACAAATATCTGAATTTGTTTATCTAATAACTTACACTGTTATATATGATTTATGATACTATCAATGTGAATCTCTACATTTCCTCAGGAAGCCAAAAGTGGTGAAATGTGTCGGGAAGGAGATCGATCTTCACCACTTCATAACAGTGTATGACACTTGAAAAACGGATACTCATGCTATGTTTTAAATGAGATCTTTATAACCTAATGTTTAATGTATGTTTATGTTAAATTACCTAAAATTTCAAATAAATACGCTAATATTAACTGCTCAAACAATTGCCACAAAAGCCTCACTTTTCTCTATTCCATTGTACTATACTTCCCAATAATAAGGCTTTGCTAAAACAACAAAAAATGGATAATTACTTCCGAGCAGACAGACTCCCGAGACTAAGTGATAGGAGATACCCGACAGCATATCATAGTTGTTCTGCTATATCCAAATCTAAAGGAGTGAGTATTTTGATAGCATCTTCTGTAACATGGAAACTTCAGCAACTACAAAGCTATTCAGAGGGCAGGTATGTTTTTGCCAAGGGGACTTTGGGAGGCTCCATGGTTACTTTGGCCACAGTCTACCTCCCTAATGTTGGGCAGGCTGCCTTTCTCAGTAACACGCTCCAGAAATTGGAATATTTCACATCGCATTTTCCCAGAGATATCAGACCGTTGTCGGCGATGTCAGACGGAGAAAGGTACACTGCTCCATTTGTTTTGGCTCTGTCCACTTTTGAAAAATTTCTGGACCATGGTAAGGTCCATAGTTCAACAGATGACAGACCAACTTGTCCCTGATGACCCGACATTTTTCCTCTTACAACTCAATACCTTCTCAAGGAAGGCTTACAAAAGTTCAGTGGTCAGACACTTGCTTGTGGCTGCACTTTCCTGCATCGCTGCTGGCTGGCGAAACCCTGCCCCCCCCCACGATTGGTTTGTGGTTTAACAAAATCAACGAAATTCATCGAATGGAGGATTTCACCTCCACGGTGAGGGGCTCGGGCAGGAAAGTTGCACTTACCTGGTACTATTGGTCTCAATTTCTTCTCACTACCGAATACAGGGACCTGATTTCCTCAATCTGAAGTTTGGGTATACTCTTATGTATTTCAAAGGTACTGACAGGGAGAGCCTCTCCGCGGGATCCTGCGCTTTCTTCATACTCCACTGCCTTTTTTCCTAGGTACACAACCACCCCCACAAGCATATGTTATATTGTTGTGCTACAATACATAATCTATGTTGTTATTGGATTTCCTTTCTCTCCTTCTGCAAACGATATTTTGAGCTATGTGGATTATATTTGTTCAATGTCTCATTGTTATGACTGACTCTTTATTTTTTGTTGATTTGTTCATGATACTTGTATCACTCGCTTACTACTGGCTGCTATATTATCGCTTGTTTCACGATGAGTCTGTATTTTGTATCTTGTTTTATAAAAATTTTAAATAAAGAATGTTTAAAAAAAAAAAAAAATGGATAATTAGATTCCCCAATCTGGCAACGCCTCTGTCTAACTGTCTGTACAACCACTTTGGTTACACATTGATTACCTTGGAGAGACTGCTGGAATTAACTTTTCACTGAAAAACTGATACCAAAATGAAAAGAATGGGACTTTTAGGTTACAAAACAATTTTTTACTAAAACAATATAAAACACTATCCATTCGAGAAACTGAGACAATAGAGAGAGACAGAGGGGAAAAAGAGAGATGAAAGAAAGATGAAAAGGGGAGATAGAGAGAGGGGAAAGAGAAATGGAGGGAGATAGAGAGGGAGGAAAGAAGCATAAAAACACAAAATAAACAGCTGGAAAATGTAAAATGTTTAACGCTGGGCAATATTGAAACTGACCTGAACATTGCACATTTTTAGACTAATGTGAGTCTAGAAAAAAGCTGAGACATTTGGTGCTGCCAGCTTGGGACTTGGGGTGTCCATTGAGCAGCTATTGTAAGTTGTGTGGACGGAATAAACTCCTGCGTAACAGTCAAAATTGCCCCTGGCCCTGTCAAATGAAGATGGCTGAAGATTTAAAAAGGAAAAGGAGAAGAGAGAATATAGCAATGCCCATATCAGACACAGGTGACTGTATTCAATATATTTATTATATTGCGACACTGGTTCGATCAAAAACCAGGACAACCTTCAACACTGATTATTTGGGGTGCAAGCAGTCTGAATTCTGGGGCCCTAGACAGGTTCCGTGGATCTGGAACAGGTTTCACTCTTACAATTAGCAACCTTACAGATGAAGGAAATTTTGACTGTCAACAGGATAACATCGCTTCTTACATTGTGATACGTACAAACATTTCCTTCCTCTTTTAACAGGAGTGAAAACTCCAATCATCAGAAAAAGGAAATGAGTGGCATATTTAAGTAAAAAAAATTCAGTTGAAATGTTTTTTTAAATATTCAGCTGCATTTCATTTGTGTAAACACAGAGTTTTGGTTGTCGTTGCTTTTATTTCTGATGACTGAATTACTTACATGTATAGTAAAGTACAATTAAAGCTGAACCATAAATCTTCTAGCAAAATCTGCCAGCAGTCAGGTTTAGTTACAGAAAGGGACAGGCAATATCTCTTCTACAATCAAGTACAAGCATTTCTGCTAATAAAATGCCACTGAGCTGTGCACACTCATCTCAGCATATGGTGCTGGAATGTGTGAGTATATGCAGGATTCACATTGTCCTTGCAAGGCCAGTAAAGGTGGCCAAAAGTTGGCAGCCCGGATGAAGAAGAAATTGGCGGTGCCTGCGACAGAAATGGGACAGACAAATGTACTTTAGAAAAATTGCTATCATGTGGGTATTCCCTGCTCTTTCAGCAATAAAGAACTTGCCTGGTTGCAATTGCTTGAATGATTTTAGTCAATTGGCCAACAACTGGAGTGTCAGTGTGACTTTATTAGATGATTAAAAATCTGCAAAAAGTACAAAAAATACCAATATATTCAAGCAAGAGTCCTAAAATCAAAGTAAAAAAGGAAAAAAAAAATAGTTTTCTGGATATTTAAATTAAAAAGCAGACCATGCAGACTTCACTCTGAGTGGAATGCTTCCTTTTTGTATAGATTATGTTTTTTTCCACTCTTTTAAACCATATTTTTTATGATTTTTCCACAACCTTATTTAACTTTTTATATCTATTTATTTAATGGACCAGGAATACATGAATACATTAGTTAAAAGTTTTATTATTTATTAACATTTAAATAGAATATTATAGGGCTTTGAGAAATAATTTTCCATAGAGAACTTTTTTTTCAAGTTTGCAGAACACAGTGTGGATGGTTTTAGTAAAAAACAAATAAAATACATTTACTTATTCAATTACACGTTTGGCACCACAGAAAGTTTGGACAAAAGTTTTTCATCAATATGATTTGCATGTTTCC
Source organism: Pyxicephalus adspersus (assembly GCF_032062135.1). Lineage (NCBI taxonomy): Eukaryota > Metazoa > Chordata > Amphibia > Anura > Pyxicephalidae > Pyxicephalus > Pyxicephalus adspersus. The sequence goes on along the minus strand of NC_092860.1, from coordinate 144,269,588 downwards.
TGTTTTCCATATGTAATGTTGGGGTGTTTCCACCTAATGATTGCAGCTGTTATATATTGGACATTGTACAGGTGACATCTCAGTATTCTGTGTCCATCAGTACAGAGACATCAAGATGGGTTCTCAGGGGATTCTGCTGCCTCTCATACTGCTTTATATTCAGGGTGAGAGGATTAAACAATGATAAATTGTACAATAATGTGGATATGTTGTTATATTATCACTAATATTGTGAATGTTTGCTTTACAATCCTCAGGCTCCTGGGCACAGATTACACTGACACAGTCTCCAGGTTCTATCACTGCAAATCTAGGAGATACTGTCACCATGTCATGTAAAGCCAGTCAAAGTCTCAATTACAGTAATAATCAGAAAGACTACTTACACTGGTATTATCAAAAACCAGGACAACGTCCAACACTGATTATCAGCCTTGCGACCACTCTGCAGCCTGGAGCCCCAGACAGGTACAGTGGATCTGGATCTGGAACAGATTTCACTCTTACAATCAGCAACTTTAAGGATGAAGATGAAGGAAGATATTACTGTCACCAGAGTTACAACTGGCCACACACACAGTGATACAGAGTTGTACAAAAACTTACTTCCTCATTTCATAGTAATGAAAACCCTGATCACATGAAAAATAAACTGAACAAGAGTTTTTTCATTGCTAGTATTGTGCTTTTAGGTGCAAGACACATTAACTGTCTAAAGTCTAAAGCCACTGATCATCTTTAGATATATCTGTAATGTAGCGAAATGATAAGATTGGCATGTAGGTCATTAATATTATCAAATATAATTCATTTTATTTATTATATTAAAATAATGTTTTGCACTTAATGTGATAAAGCACAGTTTTGCTTGTTGATGCATTTATCTATGAACACTAAATTATTTATTTAGATACCTTCATAGAGTCATACAGAATTGGTGATTAGACTGATTTATTATAGTACCTTATTGAGTAAAGAAAATAAACACCCTCAAAACAGAACAATTGTTAAAAAAATATTTTTCAACTTACCAATAAATGTTAAAGGTCTCCGTTTCTTGATCTAATGCTTGGGAAAAAGCTTGGAGACTGAAATGGAAAAACAATTTGGGAAGGATTTGTAGTGTTTTTACACTCATAAGCTAACAAATAATGAAGTCAGAACGTCATCTATGAAATACTTTATAATAAAATTGTGGTGATACATTAGAGCATTACTCCACAGCATGAATATTAATTTAGCTGAAGGAACAAATCAAAAATGAGTTTACTTTAAGTATCCACGCAAGCAAAAGTGATCTATATCATTGATTTGGTATATAAACATTCAAAGAGCTAGCAATCAGAATATATGTACAGTTTTCTCTAACTGCCTTTGTGTTAGTGTTGTAAAAGCTTCTGTAAGAAAAGGAGAGGAAGGGATGTCAAACTGCAAAAAGAAAGATTAGGGTAAGTGAGGATATTAGTTTGTGGTTCATTAGAGGGCAACAATCACTTTTAGTTTTTTCTAGTTGCTGTACGGTCACTAGTATATGCTTTTTTTCTGCTACAAGGCTTTTCATAGAAGACGAAACAAAGCAATGGACATTTTTAGGAGGCTAGTTATTTTTTGGGTATTAGTTGTTTACAGGTAGTCCCCGAGTTAAGGGCATCTGACATACAAACGACTCCTAGATACTAATGGGTTTCCCTGCTCGTTCGTGTGCAGGACAGAGGATTGATGGGGAGGGGCTGTTTCCATGACTTGCAGAAGATGTCTGAGCTGTTCTGCAAACTCCTGTACCTCTTTAATGACCACAACAAACTCTGCAGTTGTTTCTTTTTGCATATTTGCATATGCATATTTTTCATACAGTAACTGACACCATGCTGACTAATAATATGTTGAGGCAAACATCTGTCCTAATTGCATTTATTAAAATAATGTACCTGTTCAAACATACATACATATTCAACATAGGAACAAACCTACAGTCCCTATCTTGTATGTAACCTGGGGATACACCTGTAATACAGCAGTTGCCTATACTCTGTGGACTTGATTTATTACAGCTTTCCAAGGCTGAAGAGGAAACAGTTTCATCAGTGAAGCTGTGTGATCCAGCAAACCTAGAACGCGTTTCTTCAAAGTCATTTGCTATTTGCTGGGAAATATTTTGAATCCTGGACCCAATCCATTCCAGGTTTTCTGGATCACTCAGCCTCACTGAAGAAAGTGTAACCTCGTCTTGGAGAGCTTTATTAATCAGGCAATTTGTCTCTAATACTTTAACTAGTCAATTCATCCACATTAAAACACAGTACTGCCTACTCTAAATAATACCTACTACTAAATAATACACTAATATAGAATTCTTCCTGTTTAAAGCAGGGGTTCCTAACCCCCCAGCCATGGGAGAGTGGACAGGTTCTTGCATCATGACGTCACTCTGGGGGGATTCTTCCCCTTCGAGTGACACATGGCTCTATGCGCATGCGCGGTCCAGAGTTCATGAGATGAGTGGTCCGTGAGCCCCAATAGGTTGGGGACCATTGTTTTAAAAGATTACAATGCTCCCAAACTAAAGTCAATAAATATATATGGAGTAGAAAAATACATTCATTTAAAAGCTTTATAAACTGAATGACTGGGATTGGCTATGGACCGGCTAGTTGATGGCTTTTCTGGAAGCAGAGAGACTTTAAAGCCCCAGCAGCCAATAACAGCATAGAATACAAGGAACCACTCTGCTAATCAGCTGTACAGAGCTCCAATTCCACTCAGCTGAGTGGTCTCAGTGCAGAGGATGCCGAGGGAAAAACCCAGCTACAGGGAAACAGGGATGCTGCAACCCTCAGGGCACTGATCCTGAAACCCCTGCACTACTGTAAGCACAGTTTCCAGGGAAAACAGGCTGTGTGCATCGTCCTGCGGTGGGCCATCACCTGGGATTGTAGGCGCCAAGAGCCCCTTCATAACACTAGCTATACATATCCATTAAATAAAATTTCAACTAGATGTAGGAATAGGTAATGAATATGTAAATACATTTTTGAGCAGTACCATTGTAAATTTTGTGTCATCTTTTTCCTCTGGGGAAAATTTCCTATATTTTCTGTACCTGTTCCCTGAAAGATGACAAGGGTACTCATTAGAAGCTTTGCCATATACCAGGAACAGCCTGGAAAAGGACCTTCATGGTGGGATCGCAAGGTATTATTTTTACTTAAATGTTGCAGATTTGGGGCTTTATTTTTTGAAAAATCTTTCAGATCCATGTGTTTCAATGGCTGTAATTGATTTCCACCAGGGAATGTGTCCAAATATCAATTTGTCCTTAGAGATTGAACATAAACATGCTAAAGCTTGAGATAATGGGCCTGATTTATTAAAGCTCTCCAAGGCAGGAGAGAATACACTTTCATCAAGGAAGCTGAATTATCTAGCAAACCTGGAATGGATCTGGTCCAGGATTGAAAACATTTGCTAGCAAATAACTTTAAAGAAATCCATTCTAGGTTTGCTGGATCACCAAGCTTCACTGACGAAAGTGTATTCTCTCCAGCCTTGGAGAGCTTTAAAAAATCAGGCCTAATGAGTTAATACATACATATATAAAAGTTACATTGTATTAAAGGTGGCTGCCTGGGGAAGCCGGTTATAATTAATTAAATTTATACATTTACAGTTTTTAGTAAACAGCCAGACGTCTCACTTGAGGCAAACTATCTCCTGATCTTCCACACAATGTTTTCCATGGAAGAATGTTTCCTAATAAACACTGCTAAAGATACATTCACAACCTGTAAGGAGGAAGTTTTGGGCTTAGCAGGTATAACAATGGTATGGAAGTTACTTTATGTGTTTTCCCACCAGGCACAGCTACAATACAAATGCTTCACATTCTATAAAACAATTAATTTTGGTTATCACAAACATCTTATTCTGAACCAGAGTTCCTTCAGTGGGGGTTTCTTAAGCTTTCGATTAATGACCTCCCATTTGGTGGTGCCTGTATAATTCAAGGTTTATTATTCTTTGGCAGGGCTACCAGGAAAACAATAGAGAACTTTTAGCTTTTTAAGAGGGTGGCATTTTGTTAAACTCTGCAGCGTGGCATGATCAGGGGATGGTTACTGGTTGGAACTTACCATGCCAATATCAGATATACTATGTAAGTTTTTATTGTATTTTGTATAGTATATATGACTAGTCTTCTGAGGCACAGTAATTGTTTAACTTTTTGGTATAATTTGTAAGTTATAATAGTAAATGAAGGAGTGGAGCCCCTGTACATCCAGCTGTGGTCGGCAAGTTTTGCAACAGCTAAGATAGAATGAAGCATGGAAAAAATATTAGGGGAACTTTTGAGTTGTCATCAGAGCCAAAGGTCAAGGGGGACACACGTTCTAGGGACAACTCTATTGGATGAATATTTTGTTCACATTAGAGAGAGATTTGCTCTTATTCCCTGTTGTGTCTATAGGGCAAAAAAAAAAGGGCAATCCCCCCTAGTAGGGTATAGAAATCTAATAGGATTTTGCCCTTTTCATGTCCTAAATATAAAAAAATATGCTGTATTTATTTAATTTTACAGTGCATACTCAGTATTGGATTTTACTCCTAATGAGACACAGAAACATTGAGGCTGATTTAGACTGTTCATTTAACATAGTGACTTATCACTCCAAAAAACACCAAGAAATATTTGTTCATTAAAAAAGTTTAAAAAAAAGTTATTCTTTCCCATATGTCACTCTCAGTCACAGGGTCTCTGAAAATCTTTGCAATAGAGATAGAAACAAAAACATGTTTTTTTAATCTGTTAGGGTTAACATACAATTTCTGTTATTTTTTTTTTTTTCTACTAGCTCTATGTTCTTATTTATTAGCATAAACACATTCTCCTATATAAGTGTAATTTTATGACCCATGCTTCATATACCTGGTTTGTAAATAAATCTAAGGGACCTGTAATACACTTTGTTGAACACAAGATAGCACCAAACCAGCAGAAGCCTTGCCTGCATTATATCTTTTGTAGGTCACTTTAATAAGTTAATAAAGTAAATTAAAGTTGGAGAATAAAATGAATCTGATTCATGTCTGAAGCACTATTGCCAGTTGTTTTTTTAAATAATCAGTTATAATTGGACATTGGGCACATATCTGAATGTTCTCTGATGACAAGAAGATCACAAAACATTCTTCATGAACAAAGCCTTAGATACTATATATATATTATAATAAAATACAATAATACCATTTTTAAATAGAGATTTCTTTTTATTGCCCTTTTTAGGACATTTTGGAGATGTACCCGAATCAACCCTTATGGGCTGTATATTTTTTGATACATTAAATTTTATTTTCTTAGATTGCACAAAACAATACAAAACATCTTCACTTACATAACGTAGCATAAAATAGTCTATTCATCTTAGTTTAGAGAATTAGAGAATAGACCAATTTTAATTTAATTAGTTTGATCTCATAAAACTGCCAATAAAATGTGATAATACTTTTAGGATGATCATATAGTATTTACATCTCCCAGGTATTTGCATACACAGTGTGTGGGGTGTAACATCTCCCCGTCACTCTCTCTATATATCTCATTGTACAGGAGACGTCTTCTAGTTTGTATCTGACACTCCACAAACATCAAGATGATTTTTCACAGTTATCTGCTGGCCGTCATCATCATTTCTATTCAGGGTGAGAGATGAGTCTCCTTCCATCATCCTCTGCACATACATCTATACATTGTACAATAAATACACACATCAGGATTGATAGGAAGATATACAGATATTTATCAATAATCAATATGTCTCTTCCCATCCTCAGGATCCTGTGGGCAGATTGTGATGACTCAGACTCCGGAATATATCTCTGTGTCCCCGGGACAGACAGTCACTATGACATGTACAGCCAGTAGCAGTCTAACTGTTGGCAGCTATAATTACCTAGCCTGGTACCAACAGAAGGACCAACAACCTCCAAAGCTTCTGATCTATCGTGCCAGCACTCGTGGATCTGGGATGCCAGACAGGTTCAGTGGTTCAGGATCTGGAACTAACTACAAATTAACTATTAATGGAGCAACTGTAGATGATGAAGGAAGATATTACTGTCAGTATCAATATACCATCCCTTTCACACAGTGATACAGAGCCGTACAAAAACCTCCTTCCTCTTTCTAAGGTAATAAAAAGATAAGATGGCTGTGAAGAAAACCTAACAGAGAAGTAAAAAGTTTATCAGTCATAATAAGAACATTGTAATGTGAAAAATGTTTCTGTCTATTAGGATATCTATGATAGTTTCAAACCTGCAGCTCATTCTATAGAGAACACAGAAATTCATATCCACGATTTTTAGGAATCAAAAATTATGATAAAATCCCAGCCATTAAAAAGTGTTATTTCACATACATATACATATATAAATGATTACTTTGCATTGGATTCTCTACCAATACCATTTTGTATTGAATTTTTTTAGGGCTATGGGTAATGTGTGTGCCATTAGAAAGAATGATTTTTTAGGGGAACAGTGACTTTTAATACAAGCTCGCCAGTGTAAAGCTGCCGGAGATGCGCGGCTCCGGCCGCAATCTTTTTCAGTTGCTGAATAGCGTGATCACGTACGATTTCGGATCGCGAATACGAATGCACGACCGATAATCCGATTCTGCTTGATGAATCAGGGGCAATGTGTTTCAAATGGAGAAAGAGGACGGGAGAGATTGCACTCCTTACTAACTGCACCAATGAAGTGCCTCAGCTGTAGATAGGTCCTTTGAGCAAACAATCCACTGTTGCAAACAATCCAAATCAGACAGCTGGGACCTTCCCTGTACCTTACCCTGATAAATAAAGATCCTGTAATTTAGGGGCACATTACTCTTCCAGTCCAACAGGAAACCTCCAGTGGTTCCCAGAAGAAATGCTCCGTAGGGGAGCTGGTCAGTTTGATTCCTAAATAAGTGATGCCTCCTGGATATGACTGGGGCTTCCCTGCTTGCTTTCCGATGAATGTTGGGGATGTGGCCTGTTTAAGATAAAGAAATGTAGATAGGTGGATCTTTCTTTAAATATGATTTCTCATAGTTATCTGCTGGCCGTCATCATCATTTCTATTCAGTGTGGGAGATGAGGCTCCTTCCATCATCGGATTATATCTCTGTGTCCCCGGGACAGACAGTCACCATCACATACACACTTTAACACTTTAACTTTATTAAAAAATAAAAAAAAAATAGTCACAGAAATAAACAATGAAAAACAAAACAATTAAATAGAAGAAAAAAAAGAAACCTTACCTATAGTAATATAAGGGCTGTAATAACATAATATGTTCACAAAGTCACATATAAAAACATTAGAAAAAAACAGGAAGGGGGGGATGTATCACCAAATCAATCAACAAACTTTGGTAAACTGGTCCAGCAATCTGAAAGCATACATGTTGCATAGTCTGCAAGAAAAGCATTGATCTCAGAAAAAGGAAACTCTTATACAGTCTCACTAATCAATCACCATTCGGAGCTTTGTATATATTTTGGAATATTGAAAGAGGATCCAATCATTCCAGCATATCATGAATTTCTGACTTTTATTGAAAGCTATTGATCTGGCTTGTTTCATTTCATAAATGTCCCCAACTTTTCATAGCCATAAATTTATAGATGGATTCTTAGATGAACCAAAACAATGGTAATAAACATTTGGCTGCATTCAAAAGATGTATGATTAAACCCCCTAGCGTTAATCTCGAGTGTGTGTGGGTGGTCCACAGGGTGGATTTTACCCGCAAAAACGCAGTAATCCTGAATCACACTCGCTTTAAACTTAAAAAACACTTACCTTGGTCCCCACAGGTCCTGGGGACACGTCCTCCTCCGGTCAGCCACGAACTGCAAAGACGTTCTCGGGTGTTTCCCAGTGACATCGGTGCATGTGTCGGTGCGGGCGGGAGGATCGGCGGGAATATAAATAATTTTGTATTTGATTAAATACAAAATAGTTGCATATACAAAGAAATCTTTATATATATATATATATATACTTCTGTAAATTTATATTACATGTTTCATTTTTTGTTTTTATGTTGTTTTAACAGATTTTTGTGTTTTTTTATTTAAATTTTGATTATTACATTCATTAAATATAGGACATTTCGGTGAGTTATGTCTTGGAACTATAGCTTACAATGTAAAAAATATTTCCATGCAAAAAAATATAATGCTTTTTGCATGGAAATACGGACAGAATTAAAATGCTAGGGGGGTTAAGGAATTCTTATACTGTTTATTTGGCAAACCTTGGATGTGTAGGCAAAAAAATATCATATCCTGTGATTTGCCTGCTAATATGTGTGACTTGTTTCCAAAACTGATTTATTGATGGGCAGTCCCACCAGATATGCAGAAAGTCACCTGCCGACTCCTGACACCTCCAGCACTTGTTAGGGACTTCTGGAAAACATTTCTGTATCTTCTCTGGCATAGCATACCATTTTATATGCTGTTTGCTGAATTCTGGTGCTAATTGAGCATTTATGTGTCTCACTATTGTTCATCACTCACAAACTCACTCACAAACTCACACATCACAAACTTGACATAATGAGGTCTCCTAGTTCCTCTTAAACTGAGCTAGTTTATTGTTTCGATGTTTAGTCAAAAAAAAAATACAAAAAAAGACAGGGTGGCCTTCAACACAAAGCCCCTGATTCATCAAGCAAAATCGGATTATCGGTCGCGCATTCGTATTAGCGATCCGGAATCGTGCGCGGTCGCGCTATTCAACAACTGAAAAAGCTCGCGCACGGAGCCGCGCTTATCCGACACGCGTACGTTCGCGCTTCCAGCGATCGCGGATTTCAATGATGAATCAGGGGCAAAGTGTTTCAAATGGAGAAAGAGGACGGGAGAAATCGCACTCCCTACTAACTGCACCAATGAAGTGCCTCAGCTGTAGATAGGTCCATTGAGGAAACACTCCATTGTCAACCAAGTCAGACAGCTGGGACCTTTCCTTTACCTTACCCTGATAAATAAAATCCTGTAATTTAGGGGGACATTACTCTTCCAGTCCAACAGGAAACCTCCAGTGGTTCCCAGAAAAAACGCTCCGTAGGGGAGCTGGTCAGTTTGATTCCTAAATAAGTGATGCCTCCTAGATATTACTGGGGCTTCCCTGCTCGCTTTCCGATGAATGTTAGGGATGTGGCCGGTTTAAGATAAAGAAATGTATATAGGTGGATGTTTCTTTAAATATGATTACTCACAGTTATCTGCTGGCCATCATCATCATTTCTATTCAGGGTGAGAGATGAGGCTCCTTCTATCATCTGATTATATCTCTGTGTCCCCGGGTAACTATGACATGTACAGCCAGTAGTGGTATAAGCAGCTACCTAGCCTGGTACCAACAGAAGGACCAACAACCTCCAAAGCTTCTTATCTATCCTGCCAGCACTGGTGCATCTGGGATCCCAGAGAAGTTCAGTGCTTTAGGATCTGGAACTAACTATCTGGAACTATCTAGTGATGCCTCCTAGATAGAACGCCTTCCCTGCTCTCTTTATGCAGAATAGAGGATGCATAGAGGGAGGGGATGGTTTGCACAACTTACAGAAGAAATATTTTGCTAAACACAATTGAGGCTTTGGATGATGCTGGGGGTGAGCTCTTTCTGCAGCCTCTTGTAACTCTTTAATGACCGAGACAAACTCTGCAGTTGTTTCATTTTGCATCTCACAGCACAGCTTACTCCAGAAGACAATGAATGTCTAGATTCCATAAAGATTTTTTTTTTTGCTTTGTTTGTGATTATCTCACAGTGAGGTTTTTCTGCAGTAGCTGACACTGTGCTGCCTAGTATTATGTTGAGACAAACATCTGTCGTAATTTCATTTATTAAAATAATGTACCTGTTCTGACCTACATACAAATTGAAACTAATAACAAACCTGCAGTCCATATCTCATATGTAACCCAGGGACTACCTGTATTGTTCATTCATCTATGTGTCCTGAAGAAATACATTTAGTTACAAAGTATATACTAAAGTACTTGCATCTTGGTAATATATAGTTTGTGTTATAAAAAATAAATGATACATTATTTTTATTTCCTATTTCTATATTTAAGCTCTAACCACTGTTCGTACAGGCAGAGGCTGATCATGTAGTTGAATATTGTATTGCTAAGGGAAATACTTTGCATTGAGACATTTTTAATTTAATTTTAATGTTAAAAATTTAATTTTAAAGTTTAAAGGTTGCAAAAGACTGGAAGGTTTTAATAAAAAAAGATTTACAGCTTCAGTTACATTGAATA
>NC_092860.1:144254371-144258654 GCF_032062135.1 Pyxicephalus adspersus | reverse complement strand
TCTGGGGCCCCAGACAGGTACAGTGGATCTGGATCTGGAACAGATTTCACTCTTACAATCAGCAACATGAAGGCTGAAGATGAAGGAACATTTTACTGTCAGCAGGCTTATAGCTTCCCTCTCACACAGTGATACAGAGCCGTACAAAAACCTCCTTCCTCTAGTAATAAAAACTCTAATCATAAGGAAATAACACTTAATGCGTTTTTCTATACCAAGACCTTTGCTATTGCTGTGCCTTCCGACCCAAGCTACTTCCAACTGTCCGTAAGCATAGAAAAGTCCCAAGCAGCCGAACCTCTTCAGATATCTGCACTGTAAGGGAATCCTTAATTTGACAAATGTACTGTAAATCCGGTAAATGCAGTAAAATTATATTTTGTATTGTCTGCTGCATTTAATTGTCTAATCACAGAGTTTTATTTATAATCACCAGGTTCACACAGAATGGCACAGACACACAACACAGAATGATAATCTGTACATTTGTAGACAGACTAATTTTAAAGCCTTTGGACCTCAGCTACCTCTAGTCAACTGTAAGTATAACAAATTTAACCCCCCTAGCGGTAATTCCGAGTTTGACTCGGTGTGGACTTTACCTGCAAAAGGCGGTAATCCCGAGTAGTGTTGGTCAAATAGCTCACTATTCGATTCGGCAGCTATTCGCTCGAACAGCCTCCAGATGTAAAAAGATACATTATAAAACGATACATAAAAGGATACATTATAAAAAGATACATAACACTATTCCATACCCCTGTACTTCACATGAAGATTAAAAAGCACATGTCACATCTATTTTTAGGCTAAAGCCAGGTACACACTTCCAATAATTATTGTTAGAAAATGAACGATTACGTCCGATCAACGATTATACTTGAACAATCATATTGTGCCCAATTCTGTACATGCTGTAACAATATGATCGTTCATATATAATCCACCAACAGTGTCCACACACTAGACTACCCGAATTCGAACAGCCATATTCGGGTCAAATATAGGGACAACCTGAATTTGAACATCAACACTAATCCTGAGTCACATTCGAGGTTGCTAAGAATCATTAAAAAAACACTTAGCTTGCTTCGTCCTTGTATATTATATATGTATATAATATACATGTTACTGTATATTACATGTATCACTATTTTTTTTTGTATTATTTATTTTAACAGATTTTCGTGTATTTTTATTTAAAGTTTTTTAATAAATGTATCAAATATGGGATATATTTCAGTGAGTTATGCCTAAGAATCATAGCCTACAATGTAAAATATATTTCCATGCAAAAAAAATGTAACACTTTTTGCATGGAAATACAGACAGAATAAGAATGCTAGGGGAGTCAAACCACAATAAACGTTCTCATCTGACAGTTTAAACCAGTCCCAAATCTGGTTACTATGGGATGCATATAGTTAAGAAACTAAACAAATAACTTCCATTACCTTCGCTATGTGAGCAAGTCATCCCACATTTGTATCTCACTGCCCCGCCCCCCCTCCCCGACACTGCAGACCTCAGTGGGAGGGATTTAGCAATCCAGACTGCAATAGGGGAGACTGGGTGTGGTCAGGTGCTGATTGACATGCTATGGGCTTTTGAATAAAGAATAGGAATACTGATAACAATGTCCCATGTACTATAGTGCAAGCAGTCCTATCATACATAAAAGTGACAATTCTGCTCTGAATCTTTTCCACACCATTACAGGAAGCTGCACTGGATCAAATTCAGGATGTGTGAAACTTTCAAGGGCAGTATGGGAGAACTGTGAAAGCAGATACACTTTTTTATCAATTAAAAAATAAGTCACAATGTAACAGGTTCTTTTTTTTTTATTTTTGTTGTATTTGTATTATTTATTTATTAATATAAATACAAAAAAAGAAATGTTTAATCTTTGTTTCTATGTATACTTGCTTTATTTTTTGTAATTTTTGAGGAAAAGGAAGATTATTGTGCCCTGGAGTTAAGCTTTAGCCCGCTTTTTTGCTATGTATCTTATGTACTTCAGAAAATTCAAGTGTGACCTATAAAGAAGAGCTCTGATTTGCATGTTTCCTGTTTTCGATATGTGATGTTGGGGTGTTTCCCCCTAATGATTGCAGCTGTTATATATTGGACATTGTACAGGTGACATCTCAGTATTCTGTGTCTATCAGTGCAGAGACACAAGATGGGTTCTCAGGGGATTCTGCTGCCTCTCATAATCTGGAACAGATTTCACTCCTAAAATCAGCAACGTGAAGGCAATATAACAGCTGGCCTCTCACACGGTGATACAGAGCCATACAAAAACCTCCTTCCTCTTTTACTAGCAATGAAATCTCTAACCATTCTAATCTTTAATGTTTTAGAAAGAATACATGTAAGTTAGCGTACAGACATCAAGGTGGATTTTACGAGGTTGTTACTGCTTTATATTCAGAGTTTTATAAGTTTTATGAATTATTGTGGAATCAAATTTGAAAAAAAATGCTTTGCTTTAGATAAAAACTAAACACTTTTCCCTCAATGCGGCTCGGAAAGACGCAATCTGCAGGAATTATAGCAAATAGGGGGACACGTTACTCACATAAGCATGTATCTAATTCCCTCTCCCGGAGTTTTTCACATTTTATAATTGTGAAATTACTATTGCAAATTAACAACTTGAAATAAAAAATGACATAAAAAACTGAAGATTTAAACTTAATTTACAAAACATTTTTATAGCTGGAAAGTATTTTTCTATCAGCTATTGATTCCTGGGAGTGACAGTCATGCCAGACAGCAGAATCAATATGCTAACCTTGCTTTCCCCCTCTGACTTTAAGTAATGTAAGGTGGTCATTTCCCTACCCCGACCTTCTAACCGGACAAACAAGAAGCAGTAACTTACCCATGTTCACTCTCCTCTATTCTCCAGGCCATCACCTCTAGTAGAATTGTAGCTCAGCACTACCGTAGTACTGGGGCTGAGATTACCGTACAGTAACCATTCAACTAGATGTGAGCGAATTACTTACTAGTTTTTGTACAATAATATTCTAAAAAAAAAAAGAACTCAATTTCCAATAGCTCCCAACTTTTGAAAATAGGAAAGTGAGACAATGCCCCTGATTCATCAATAAAATCCACGCTTGCTGGAAGCGCGAAAGTACGCGCGGCGTACTCGAGTGTGCTCGTACACTCGCCTCCTCACTGCCAGCCGGATTCCTGCCTTCATAATAATAAGCTGGATGCCGGGGAATGACAACAGAGCAAGGTAAGTGGGTTTTTTAAAGTTAAAGTGAGCCCGTGTTTGACTCAGGATTACCGCTTTTTGCAAACAAAATCCACCCCGAGTCACATTCGGGAATACTGCAAGGAGGGTTAATAACTACAAATCATCTAAGAACACAACTCAATAGCAGATAAAACATTTTCTTATTTTAATCAGGTTCTCTCCTACTGATGAGGTGTTGTGTTTGCCTCACCTAAAATAATGGGCTGCCTAAAAATGTAGGGAGCCCATTCTCCCCAGTAAAGTGTAGAAACTAAATAAGAGTTTTAACCCTTACATGTCCTATAGAAAACGAAAAAAAGAAATTTGGGCTGGACATGCATTTCAAATAGTGTCTGTCATTCTCATATTTGTCTGCAAACTGATGCTGAGTTTATTTACATTTACAGTAAATACTTAGTATTATCTTTCCCTCAAACAAAGAAACATTCGGGCTGATTTACTAAAAGGAGTTTGGGCTGTTCACTTAGCAAAGTAACTTATTCCTCTGTATTCATCATGGTGAATGAAAGCATACACTGCACCACCTGGTGGACGAGTAGGAGCACAAAGAAATGTTTGTGCATTATAAAAGTCACTTTCAGTGATACAGGGCAGGAAAAGATCTCTTAAAATCTCTGCAATAGAGACATACAAAACATTTTTTTTTAATCAGAGAAGGTAAACATAACATTTGTTTTTTACTACCTCTTTCTTTCTATTATTTGTTATTGGATAAACCCATCAGTACACATTCTACTATAGAACTATATTCCTGACCAATATTTCTTTATACACATTGGGCCTGATTATTGGACCACTCCAAGACTGAAGAGAATACACTTTCATTAGTGAAACTGGGTGATCCAGAAAACCTGGAAGGGATCTGGTCCAGGATTCAAAACATTTGCTAATAAACAGCACATGACTTCCATTCCAGGTTTGCTGGATCATCCAGCTTCACTGATGAAAGTGTGTCCTCTCCATTTTAGAAAACTTTATTAAATCAAAGTTGTGAAAGAAATACATA
>NC_092860.1:144251357-144252854 GCF_032062135.1 Pyxicephalus adspersus | reverse complement strand
GTTTGCTTGGATGGTATGCATTGATGTGACTTTGTAATCCTCATTATTGTTAGTTTCATCTGTTGCTGCAATGTTTTTGTGCCTGGTTTGTAATGTCAGTTTCTGTTTTTCAGCAATTCTTCAGCAATGTTTTGTCATTTTTTTCCACACGTATTGAGTACAAATGTCTGCTTGGTTTCCACTCCAAGCTGATACTGCTAAAACAACACCCTTATATTAAAGTTCAGCGCACAGCTGATACAAATTCACCTTCAATTGACATCTGCGCAGTCTGTTAATGTATTGTAAGTATTTTGATATATGTATATCTTTTCATATTTTTTGACTATATAAAAAATTATAATAACTATAGTAATTACAGATATAGTAATTATAGATAAATATATATATATATATAGATACATATATATATAAATATTATAATTATTGAAATAAATAATTATATATGTAAATAAAAAAATAAATAAATAAATATATATATATATATATATATATATGCAAACAGGACTATGTGTGTGCTTGTGACTTCTGTGGGAAAATCTTGTCTGGTGGCAAAGCCGAGGTTTAGCCTGCAGGAAGTTGCTTGTATCACCAGACGGCTCCTGCACTCAGGCATCGTATGCGCATATGAGTTCAGATAGGTGTCTATGTAGAGCAGCTGAACTCAGTTAACTCTTGCCTAACCAGAAAATAATAATTAATTTTGAAATATGCTTATTGTGAGCTACTATAAAGAATTATTTTTTAGAGGAACAGTGACTTTTATTGCAAACTTGCCAGTGTCAAACTGCCAGGGATGCGCATCTCCAGTGGAGAAATCATTTCAGTTAATAACTTCCGCGAGAATACGCCAACGCCTGGAATTTGATTGATAAATTGATCAAAGGGCTCCGATTTGGGATCAGGAATACGAGTGGGCAAGAGAACATCCAATTTGCTTGATGAATCAGCCTCCCTGTCTGGGGTGTAACATCTCCCCTGTCACCCTCTTTATGAAGCTGATTCACCAAGCAAAACGGGAAACTTGCTTGAGCGTGCATAATCGTGATCCGGAGTCGGACACCAAACACCTATTTTTTATTTACTTGCCATTTATCAACTGAAATGCTCGCTCGCTCCGAGCTAAGTCTCTCCGGGAGCTTGACACTGGTGAGCTTGCATCAAAAGTCACTGTTCCCCTCAAAAAATCATTCTTTCTAATGACACACATCATTCACTTAGACCTAATAAAAATGTTTGGGCTGTTCAAATGTTACAAACATTTATATTAGCTGAGAAAAAACCATTTTTTTAAATGACCGAATATTTTCAGGTTTAGAGAGAGTTAACTGATTTCTGCTCTTTACAGAGGCCCCTATCTAAACGCATCCAATGCTGGACCCAAGGATCCGCCTGGTGATAAATTCCAGCAAGCTCTGGCAGGAAGAGCTCGCTTTTGCCAGCGAACTACATTTTTTCCACAAAAGTCAAAAGCACACATACAAGTTCTTGTTTGCT
>NC_092860.1:144248521-144251016 GCF_032062135.1 Pyxicephalus adspersus | reverse complement strand
AGTATGCAACTCAGCTGGACAACTAATTGACAACCAGTTTGGACAACAAGTGGAAGTGTGTTTGTATACAATAGGGCTAAGATCAGGCAGCACATCACAATGACAACAATCCTAAAAAAATAAAAATGAACAGAGGAGTTGTGTGGCAGCAAATCATCATGACTGCAAAAGTAATAACATTAAAACAAAAAAAATAAATAATAAAAAATAAAAATAAATAAAAACTCATAAAAAGGAATATGTACATAATACATTCAAATAGCAATATGTGACAATGTGAGCAGTGTGTGTAGCAGTTTGGAGTGGAAATCATGCAGACATTTGTACTGAATATTTAGGGGGAAATGACAAAAAATTACAGAAGATTTGCTAAACAATATTACAAACCAGGCCAATAAACATTACAGCAAAAGATGAAGCTAACAATAATTAGGATTACAAAGTCACATCAATGCATACCATCCAAGCAAACTTACTTTATAACCCCCACCCCCATCCCCTCCAACCAGTCCATTTTTTAAAATAGTAATAATGAAAATGCATATGTAGTTATATGCATTTAAATGCATTTTGACATACACACACAAGTGAAATCACTAAAAGTTTTTTTAAACCACCTTTGACAATAATCCTTTTTTCAATTATTTCATTTCTATCAAGCCAAACTATAATTAAAATTCCAATCAGATCAAAAATGCTTGGTGACATTTGTGTGATGACATATTATGAAGTGTTAACTAGTATATATACAGTTTGATATAAATAAGTTTGCAGTGTTGCAATGCAAACCAAAAAGTATCAAAACAGTGCAACAAATGTAACAATAAATTAATCAATTTTGTGAATGAGTATAATGTAACATAAAAATGTAACTTACCCAAAAGAAGATGAAGCTTTATAGATTCAAATTGACCTGTAAAGGCCTGTAAATGTTCACAGAACACAGAACAGGGAGCATGTGTGTGCTAAATAAATATTATGGCCTCACCATTGACAGAGCATCACAGATCCTCCTGAATTGTGCCGCTGCAAACTAATCGCCTTAACTGGTGGATTCTCAACCCCTATTGCTCATTTATCAAGGCAGGAATCCAGTTGTTACGTGAAGGCAACATCAAGATGATTTCTCACAGTTATCTGCTGGGCGTCATCATCATTTCTATTCAGGGTGAGAGATGAGGTTCCTTCCATCATCCTCTGCACATACATCTATACATTGTACAATAAATACACACATCAGGATTGATAGGAAGATATACAGATATTTATCAATAATCAATATGTCTCTTCCCATCCTCAGGATCCTGTGGGCAGATTGTGATGACTCCGGAATATATCTCTGTGTCCCCGGGACAGACAGTCACTATGACATGTACAGCCAGTAGTGGTATAAACAGCAACCTAGCCTGGTACCAACAGAAGGACCAACAACCTCCAAAGCTTCTTATCTATGATGCCAGCACTCTGCCATCCAGGATCCCAGACAGGTTCAGTGGTTCAGGATCTGGGACTAACTACAAATTTACTAAAATTGGCGCACCTGCAGATGATGAAAATATTACTGTCAGCAGGGTTATAGCTACCCTCTCACACAGTTATACAGAGCCGTACAAAAACCTGCTTCCTCTTCCTAAGGTAATATGAAGAAGTAAAAAGTGTATTATTTATAATAAGAACAATGACATATGAAAAGTGTTCTGTCTATTAGGATATCTAATATAATTTATAACCTACAGCTCCTGCTTTAGAGAACACAGACATTGTCTACTAGGATTTTTAGGATGCAAAAATTATAATAAAATCCCAACCACTATAAAGTGTTATTTCATATTCAGGTGATTCCAGTGTGATGCTGTTTTTTTTTTATACCTCCTGGATACTAGATCATTCTGCAATAGTTCAGTGCTTTGTTCCCATCCAGCTCAGTGTTTGCATGATTCCAGGGAGACACCATAGGGTTTTCCTAGCTAATAAAGTTTTTTTTTTTGACAATGCATGGCAGTAGCTCCATCCAGTCTATGTTTTTAGTAGGGCCAAGCACAGGCAACCACCAGCACTGTTGTGCAAAATCCATGCAGCATTGATTTCAGTTGGGGGACATTAGGCTTAGCTTATAAAGCTGATGTTTTGTCTGAATATATTTTGTCATTAATCCTCAACGGGATCTGGGACATGTTCAGTGGTTCTGGAACTGTACTTGAACCATGACTGGAATAAGTAAAGATGATGAAGGAAGTTTTTATAGTCAGCAGAGTATAAGCTGGCCGCTCAAGCAATGATGGAGAGCTGAACATATAAATCAACTTCCTCTTTCCAAAAGTATATGCACAGTCTGTGTTTTATAGCTCCGGCTTCAATTCACATCAATGTAATAAAAATAAAAAAATCAACTGTTTTTATAGTTTTAGATAAATGAGGGAAGAGTTGGATGCTCTTTCACCTTTTTATTACTTTTTCCCCCTACTTTATCTGTCCTGGTGACAAATTACAGGAAT
>NC_092860.1:144167367-144247488 GCF_032062135.1 Pyxicephalus adspersus | reverse complement strand
CAGATATTTATCAATAATCAATATGTCTCTTCCCATCCTCAGGATCCTGTGGGCAGATTGTGATGACTCAGACTCCGGAATATATCTCTGTGTCCCCGGGACAGACAGTCACTATGACATGTACACCCAGTAGCAGTGTAAGTGGCAGCTATAATTACCTAGCCTGGTACCAACAGAAGGACCAACAACCTCCAAAGCTTCTAATCTATTGGGCCAGCACTCGTGCTTCTGGGATCCCAGACAGGTTCAGTGGTTCAGGATCTGGAACTAACTTCAAATTAACTATTAATGGAGCAACTGTAGAAGATGAAGGAAAATATTACTGTCAGCAGGGTTATAGCTCGTTACACAGTGATACAGAGCCGTACAAAAACCTCCTTCCTCTTTTCTAAGCTAACATAAAGATATGACAGCTGTGATTTATGTGTGAAGAACATAGACTGCAATATATTCTGAGGTTTTATATTCTGAGGTTTTATTAAATTTTACAAATGATAATGGGAAGTTTAATAAACAATTTAGAAAAAGCAATATCAGAAAATGAATGTGTTATTTCAGTCTGCTGGAAACTCATCCCTGAAGGTACCATGGACCCCTCTGAATGCATTTGTGGATGTAAGAAAAGACATAATTTAGCTAAACTCACCAGCCTTCAGTATAAATAGAGTGAGGATGGGGAACTTCCATAATGTCGATAAGTGCAGCAAACAAAGTGTAATAACTTGCTTTAAAAACTTTGGAAAAATTGTGCACAGATTCGCCATTGAGTAAAAACACATCCACAACTGTTTTAAATACAATGGAGTGTTCCCAGCTATCACTGTATAGCCTCCCAAATCAAACAATTAACAATTCACCGCCCCTTCCCTATATGACCCACAGACTGGGAATTTCTTTCTCATTCTGATTCTTGCTCTTGATGGAGGTGGAGGAAAGTTATAGAAGAGAAGACAAAACTTTGCAGCTATACAAGAACCTTTATAACTAAAAGAAACCATTTTACAACTGAATTCCAGGCTCTTTGAGTTACAGTTTACTGTTAACGGAAAAACTTGAGGTTCTGGTCTGCTGAGAATGACAGTTGCTTTTGTCATCCCTGTTAGTAGCTATTCAGTGCTGCTGCTGTCTCATAGCTCTTTAGGCAGAAACCACCAATATTATACAGCGCAAAGTACTACCGGTAATTTTCAAAGTTCCTTTGCATTTATAACAGTTTACATTTAGATATTGAAACTAATATACTTCATAGATTCAGCTTTTGTTATCCTAATATTCTCCATTCCTACACTTGAAAACAATTGGAACTTTATTCATTACAATTGCAAACATTATTGGAACATTAGGTTTGCTAATTACATTTAAAAAAACACAAACCCTAGCAAAGCTCCCTGTAACTTCTTTATGATTTTAAAGATGAACAAATGAAGAAATAAAGTTCTGTAACAGTTCTTTGTAAAACGCAAACTGTATAAATTGCACTTCTCATTGATCCTATTTATCCAATTATGAAAATTATTCAAAAGTTAAATTGTCATTTTACTTATTACTGATGGTGATGGTTGCAATATGAAATACAAATAATTAAACATTTTTCAAAATGTCATCTTATACCAGGACTGTCAGACTTCAGTCTTTGAAGACCAGGTTCTGCACATATTTCTAGTATTTCTCTAATAGGGAGCAATAACTTTAGTAAAGTGCAGTTTGCAGAATCAAAAAATGGCTCCATGATGTATAATATCCTGGCCTGTTTGTGGTCCTCAAAGACTGGATTTGGGCAGCCCTGTCATAAATCATATAATTATAAATGTGAAAAGCTTATTATTATTCCCTAATATAAATATAGAGTAACTTTGTCCCAAAGGAATATTAAAATCCATTGGTCTTTGCAAAGAATCAAAGTGCTAAAAGCAGAAATCTCTTTACAGTAAAACCCAGAGCTACAAAGTAATCATTGGGGCATCCATGGTGGGATCTATTAGTCTTCATTCACTGAGCTTTACACAAGGCTAAGGATCTTGTTAGTCATGTGACTGTAATTTTCAAATATCATCGAACATAACTTTCACTTTATTTGAAGATCAGTATCCTTATCCTTGTGTTAGCTAGAATGTGAATACACATTTGATTCTTTGCCTAGACTGACAAATCTTCCTAAAATGTATTACATAGTCATTAATATGTATAATCTGTACTTTAATTTTCCTATTAGGCGCTGACACAATTTAAAACATTGACATATATGTGATAAGATACTACCATCTAAGGAATGCAATGGTTCACCTATTAGCATTGTACATGTCTATGCCTGAATAGTGTCTTAAATCTAAACTTAGCTCGAGCCTTGACACCCTAACCTCACAGGAGAATACAGGAGCAATACCACAGGGAGGAAAGGTAAGCTTCTAATTGCATTGCAAACAAACCAGGAATTCTTCCAGTGACAGATGAAATGACAGTTAGAAACAAAAGCATTAAGTCTAACATGTACAGCTTTCTCTCTGAACATGACACAAACAAACCATGAAATATGGCCGCTCCCAACAATATTGTGCTCTGAAATATGAACAAAAGTATGATTTACACAGTTCCACTTTTAAAAATACTCGATCGGACAGGTCATTTTTGCAGAAAGGGACAGGCGATGTCCCTTCTCTATATTGTGTTTTACCTGCATGATCACTCTGGGCTTCTGGCCTCAAAATTTAGCTGAACATGTGCCAGAGTTGTCATCCAAGCATGGTCAATCAAGGTAAAATTGATGTTAAGTTTGTAAATAAAGCCTGGAAATAGTGCCAACAAATCTCACAAAAGGTTACAATAGATCATCATGGATAATGGGATTTGTAGCATTTGAAGTTTTTTTAAACTGCTTTACTTGCAGAAAAACACTTATTAATGTTCTGTTGTCCTATTGATTTTGCTTTGGGCTCCCCCTAGTGGTTATCTGCACTACTTCATACAAGCAGATAAACGTCACTCTGTAGAGGAGGAAACCAGCTTAATGAATGCATAGTGATGGAGGAATGTGCAGATGTCCTGCTATCATCTTTGGCACATGTCAGTGGAGGGCAATTTATATTACCCACTGACAGCTTCTTCTGAAAAGAATGGAATATTATATGTACCCACCATTTGTCACACATTTTTTCATCATATGTATCGTCATTTCATCATATGTATACCCTATTTTTTCAGTAAAACCAGCAGATTTGTTTATCCAGTTTTGTTTATTGGAGGATAGGAGGGTTAGGTGTACACAGACCACAGGGTAATGTGCAATGGACAGAGCGAACTCTATGATAGAAACCCGCATTCACCTCCATATTACAGGGTTTGATCTCATTCAGGGTGTAATTCAGCCAGTTCATCTGACAATCATTAGGGGCCCATTCACACTGCGTACATTTCACGTGTCACTCTCTCTATGTATGTCAATGTACAAATGATATTTAACCTCTACATGCATAAAAGGTTCCACACTGCATGGGTACCCCAAATGTCAAATAGTCTTTCACTTGAGCTTTTTCTAGCTTACTCATTATTAGGAAATACCATTGTAGAATATTGTTCCAGACAAATATGTGATTGCGTTTGGGAAACAAGGAAATGTAGATAGACATCACTAAAGGTAAATAGAGAAATGCATTTTTGCCCACCTTTGTCCTAAATAGAGTTTAGGCTTTTGGAGATAAATCTGTTGAGAGATGGGCTTATTAGGCCGGTGATCCTGTGCTGTGCAACACTGCAATATTTCTCCCCCATTTATTCTGTCCAGTGATGTCTCTTGCAGCAGCAAGGAAATAGGAGCAGCCCCTGCTTCCCTTTAGCCGTGCAGCCTGAGATGTACTTTCACTCTGTGTGAGGGTGTGCTCAGCTGAAGGGGATCATAGGAGCTGATTGGTTCCTGATCAGTCCTGTGCTGCTATTGGCTGGAAGGGCTTTATAGCCTTTCTGCTCCTGGTTACCAGTGCCTGTTGTAGTGTTAAGTTAGGCTGATCCGCTGCTGAAATGTAACTTTGTAAAATTTACTGTTGCTGAGTCTGCCAGTTTCTGACGCTGCTAATGTATGCTGCCTGGACTGACATTATGCGTGTGACCCAACTCTTGTCTTTGCCCTTGAATACCTTGTCAGGTGGACTGATTACCTGTGCATGACCTCTTGCTCTGTAATCTGGACTTCTCTGCTGGAGTCCTGGCACTGCATTATGTTTTGGCTCCTGGTCCTCTGCAAGTCTTTCACCAGACACCATCCCTTGTGCACCGAAGTCTTGGGGGCAACCGTGTGCTGGGATGGTGCAATTAGTCTCCTGAGGCTGAGCGGGGGCTTGCTATAGGTGAAGACTGCAGTGTTAGATTGGGGCACTGGTGTCTGGTGAGTAATGCTGCTGGACCAGGGCCTTGTACTACAACAAGCTAACAAAAATACCCACCATGGAGGGTCTCTATGAACAAGTCTGTCTGATGGATGCTGTATGTAGCTGCTCAGGAGATTCAAAGCCAGAATCCTGTTGAGGCAGATCTTTCTCGAGAGAGAGATTTTTGTGAACACTACATGGAAAGCATTTCTTCCTCTGCTGTACCCTCCAGACCTCCTCCCATCTCTGGGTTCGGTATTCCTCTCTTTCTTCCTGACTGGCCTACTCGCTCTGGAATTCCAATTGTCAACTTAATGAGCCCCTGTGTGTATTAGCTACAAATGTTTCTTTGCCGCAAGGAAATCCAGAATCCAGAGTTCCTGAGGTTTTGTGGTGCTGTCCCCTCAGAAATGGCAACACAATTTCTGCTGAACATTCCTTCATTCCCTATAATTTTGGGACTGCTATGGTTGTGTACACATAACACAATAAATGATTTGGGAATCTATGTAGATTGTCAGATAGGGGAATGCTTGTGTTGGGAAGTGATAAGTTTCATACAATAATTATTGGAAATTAGTGTTTAGAATCCCTATTCATTTGAATGGATGGAATACGGATTAACACCTTTTAATGCAAGCTTCATTGCTGATTGAAGCAATGCCCCTGATTCATCAAGCAGAATCAGATTATCGCTCGCACATTCGTATGAGCGATCTGGAATCGCTCGCGCTCGCGCACGGAGCCACGCTTATCCGACAGCTTTTTACTGGCGATCTTGCATTAAAAGTCACTGTTCCCCTAAAAAATATTTGGTTGTAAAAAACACATCAATTTTAGCCTATGGCAATCACCATCATCAAAGCATAAAAACCCTATTGGTCATTTGAAGTACACTGCTGGCAAACATTACTATTGTCGCAATAGAATTATTAACCCTATGTTTGTTGCTTTCAAAAACTAGGCACTAAATTCAAATAAAAGAAAACATTGACTGTAAATAAAATCTTTTACAATGCCTCCCCAGGGATGTGGTTAATTCTTGTTTCACTGTGAGATGATTGAACACAGAGGAACAAAAATCTTCATCCATGGCCATGAAGCAAAAGAGTATTTTGTCCTGGCTTCTGGTATGCACATAGTAAGGTGATCTTTTTCTGTTTTTTATTGTTATGGAATAGTCCTTCCTAGATTCCACCTGCATTCTTTGGCTTTTGCTAATCTAGTTTTGCATGTTATACTAGGAATATATCTCACTCCATGCAGGCTAGTGACTTGAATGGGGGCTAAAGGTGCACAACTTTTGGTGCCCACAGTAACATCCCTCTGCTGGGAATACCAGAATCTCTTTACTGCTTTATTGGTCTTATTACAATATAGAAAAATGCTTATAGTAGAGTTATAATGATGAAATGATGACTTATCTTGCCTACTGTGATCAATGGCAGATCTAAGCCAACCCAAAATAAAGTTTAAAGGAAGTCTTAGTGACTAAATAACTTGATGTCTGATCACAGATGAGAAAACAATTTTGGCAAATAGATTTTTCTTTTTTTAAAACCGCTTGCTGCCAATTGTGTGCTTAAAGCAGATTGAATTAACAATTCAGTCATTTAATACTGGTATGCAGTTTAAGGTGCTCTGGAATAACTGACATTCAGCTTTTTTTTTTTTTTTTTTTGGAGCTGCAATCCCTGTCAGCAGGGATTTGTTTTCTATAAAATGGCTTCAAAATGTAATACTTTGCTTAATATATGAATTCCTTATGTAGGTTCTTAAAGAGGGCCCAACCCTGGGGGATTTTTCATCTTCCACTTGTTGACCCCTGGGGGCCTATAACTTGATTTAATACAGTAGCTTTTTCCATTAAATTTCCTGAATTCAAACTTCCCTTTCCTCCTTGATTATATCAAGCTGTTTCTATTGAAATTGGTGTAATTGCTGTTGTACGGGATACCCAGATTGGTGGAACTGGAGAAGGTGTTGTATTATGAAGCTCGGCTGAGGTACAAGATGTCCTGTAGATTTGCAGATGATTATACCAGAAATGTTCCTCGGAGAGTTCATTGACCAGCCCCGGAGACATCTGTCTATTCACAGAGGTGTTCAGAGAGTCCATTGAGGTCATTCTATGACGTTATTAAAGCAAGGCTGGTGGCTGGAGGAGAGGGGCTTTACCTATATGGGTCGTTCCATCTGCGGATGTTGAAGGAGTTGGCACAAATAGACTTCTTCTATCCTTTTACCTTAAAGCAGAGTGTCCCTCTTTGCTGGAGTCTGATCTGTTTTCTTTCTCCAAAAGTTTCCATTATGAAATACTTTCACATTTTAGGTTCAGGGTCCAATAATTTTCCTAATAATCCCTAACAACCACCAATATGGTCTCCAGTAATAAATATTAGCTGGCTCTAATACCACATAAGTAACTAGAGGAAAACAACTTGGTCTCCAAGACTTTATGCATGTAATTTATATGTACAACAATAATCCATAAAACTTTTGTCAGAAATGTTCCCATTCATCCTACTAACAATGTTAGAAAACATTGTCAAAATTACATATATAGAACAATGAGCTTCTAATGTCTGTAGGTGTATCAGCAGCTATATAATGTTTCCACATTTCTGTTGCAGACTAGGGATAAGCGAGATTTCTAAACTCGATCTTGCTGAAAATTTGGATGATTTCACTTACCGATCGGTTGGTGTTAATTCGCTGATCAAATTCTCCTTCGAAAAAAAAATAAATAAAAAAAGTCCTGTGGGCTGAGCTGATCAATGAATGCAGCCACATTGTGCAATTCCTGGCACTATAGGTTAAATGGGGACAAGTCTCAGCATTCAAAACCGTTGAGCGTCATCAGGATTTTCCTTTCCTCAGCCAGTCAGAGAACACTAGAGATTTTGAATGGGCAGACTTGTCCCCATTTAACCTCTAGTGCCGGGGATCGCACACTGACAGGAGGATTCTCAAGGCTGCATGAATTAATACTGCCCTAGGAATCCACTGCAATCCCCAAGCACTTGAGGTTAATTAACCTCTAGTTCCCAGGGATCACACACACGTGAACAAGTTGTGCAGGATTGAATTCTTCCAGCCTGCTTTACTCTTATTTTAGAACAGAAAGTACTGGTAGATCTGGTTTACTTTCCTGTACTCCATTTTTTTTTCCATGGCACTAAAAGCTGAATAAGAATATGGTTGTTTCACAAGCTTTAGCAGTTCTTCTCTGTACCACTGTCCAAGGTCTGTCCCTCTAAAGCCTGAGGAATTTGTCAGGAATGTCCCAGGTCCCTGGGATCAATATCTTGGTGACATGTAAGCAGCTGAGCTGTTGCTATGAAGGTAACCATATGAACTGCTCCCTCCAGGCCCACCAAGCCACAAATAGGCGTAGTGTTCCAATAGTTTTGTGTGCTCTGGGAGGTGTGCAGATCCCATTGTTTCTTGCTTTTATGGTGAGGTTGCTGGTGTAGATATGCAGATCTTTGGCAACAGGTGTCAAATTGTTTTCGAGTGCTGCCTTTATACTACTGTAGGGATCCTCCCTGCCTGAGTCCAGCAATTGCTTGGCGAAATTATTTTTTTTTCTTAGCCAATTGGATGCTTTAGTTGAAAAGACAGGGGAGTGCAAAGTGAAGGGTTGATCACCAAAGAGGCACCAGGGAAAACAATGACACCAGGCTTTGTGCGTAAGACAACCAGGCACATAAGTCTGCTGCTTTCAGCATGTTCTCCTTTCCCCGATGATGCACACTCCTATGCTCGATTCATGCAATAAATCAATGATGAGCAAATTGGCGAAGAATTGTCAATTTAGGTCGTTATTCACCAGCTGCCTAATTTGTTGGATCTGTTGGGTTCAGCCAATTGGCCGTAGTATAGTGATGTCATGGCAATCAATTAGGGCACACTTGGTCCCTCCTGTTCTGTGTATCGCACACACCTACAGTCCATCACAGTTCAGTTTGATTCTTGTGTATATGTATTCAGGTGTTGGTTAAGAATCGGTTCTGAGTACATTCAGACATTCTGCCGAATCTCTGAACATTGCCTAATAATACCCTTTCTGGCTAGTTGTCTTCTCAGTACCTCTTAAATAGGCAGTCAAGTCCTCGATCACATAAATCATTGACCCTGTGAAGCCATTGGGTAATACTAGGTGTAGTAGTTTCCACAGGGCCAGCATACTTGCTCTTGCTCAATCCACCAATCTAATCAATGGGGACTTTATTAATGGCATAATTTCTAGAACCCCAGATCTCTTTAAAAAAAAAAGGGTGTGCAATTTGGTGGGGCATTGTAAGCAAATTAGGTTTCTGTAGAAAATGGAGTACATGATGAGCTTCCTCTTCTACTAGAATAAGAAACTTTGGGTCTTTTAGGCCAGGGTGGTCCATGAGAAAATGTTGGGGGTATGCAACTCTGATCTGTACACCCTCGAGTGGGGTCAGAAGAAGGACCCCGCTGGGGGGATGCACAGGCCAGAGCCTCAGACCATGTCCCCCGTGCAGTTCCTAGGCTCGAGGAAGTGGGCAGGCTGTGTCCCACTCCCATTGCAGGCTCAGATCTGTGATGGAAGAGTGGGCAGGGTTATGTCATAATGACGTCGACCACTGACATCATTCGTAACACTAGGAACAGTGACTGTATCTTTGGGACTGAAATATATTCTGTCCATAGACATTGTTTGTAAGAAGGTTTCTTGGGCTGTGTTCCTCAAAAGACCTATTATTCGGGTCAAATATCCACCTTCACTGAGCACATGTTTTATATTTGAATGTACCACTGTTTGTATCTTCATCATCTGCAGTGACTTTTCACCAATGAGGGGAGCCTTTTTAAATACAATTTTAGGTCTGTATATATTATATATTATATATTTTTTAATCTTAGAATTGTTATTTAGTAGAGACACAGATTTTTTACAAATGGTTCAATTGTATCATAATCCCTTATATATTTTGTGATTAATTTAATGGTATTTAATTTAATAGTATTTTCTGTATGTTTGAGGTACATAAACATGATATGCCTTTTTCATAATCTTTTTACTATAACCCCTTTGTAATAGTCAATCACATAGATGTTTGCTCTGTATTTCATAGTCAATGTCATGTGAGCAATTTCTACTCACTCTCAACCATTGGAGTGTTTGAACACTAGTAGAAAAAAAAGTTACCCGCTGTGGATTTACAATGGAGAGGATGTTAACATGTCATTTCATTTTTGAATGTATATATCCAAAAGAGGTATACATTTACCAAAGAACTCAAGTAAATCCATCGTGCCCATCAAAATCATGAAGAAATCTTTGTATCTGCCCCATAACAAAAGATCCCTCTCCAAATTGAGGTTTGCACAGCTAGGGGCCCAACAAGTGCCAATGGCCACACCTTGAACCTGTAAGTAAAGGCAATCATCAAGTAGAAAAATGTTCCTTGTTAATATAAATTTTAAAAGTTTAAATTCTGAGTATGGCCAAAATGATCTTTGCTTTAGGAATTTTTCCAATGTAGAAATACTCATGTCATTCAGGATGCTGGAATATAATGCTTGGATATCCTCTGTAACAAGAAATGTGGTGGGATTATTAGATCATCAATCAATTTTAATAATTCCGGGTTATCCTTTAAAAAAGAAGGTAATCCAAACACATGAGGACGCAAGTGAAGATCAATTAGTTTGCTACCATTACAAGTTAAATTTTCCTATCCCAGATACAATAGGTCTACCAGAGGGATCCTGTACATTTTTTTGCATTTTCGGGGGGGCATAAAAAGAAAACTTAAGGTGAGGCACTTGTAAGAAGACAAAAGTTTGTTTAGCGATAGTGCCATCTTGATATGCTGTTGTAATCAATAGGTTATATTTCTGATTAAAGGTATCAATCATATTAAGAGATGGTGTGATACCACTCTTAAGTATCTTATGGCACATTTTTTTAAATAATCGTTATTCATGATTACAATGCTACCCCCTTTGTCCACTGGTTTGATAGCAATCGATTTGTCTGTAGGGATTTAAGAGCTGTACATTGTTCTTTAGTTAAATTGTTCGGGTAATTGTTTCTAATTTCCATTTGTTCATTTTCTCTAGTAACTTGATTTACAAATGTCAAAAGGTGAGGTGGGGGGATTTAGAGAAATGTTTTTTTTTTTTTTTTTTTACCTCCGTGGCCATACCCAATGAAAGAGGTTGTTCCAATTCCTCAAACAGGGGTGGACGTATGTTCTTCTATCTCCTCCACAGATTCAATGTCATGTAGCAGTTGAATGGTAAAGGTATCAAAATTCATCAAGATGTGTGCTGTAAGGCCCGGATCTATGTCGGTATTCCCCAGACACCGATCCCCCAATCTATGCCGCAGTCTTTGCCTATAGCACCCTCGGGACACTGGTTGTGTCTCCCAGCACTCAGTTGCCCCCAGGACTTAGTACGCAAAGGATGGTGTCTAGAAATAGGGTGTCAGCCAACCCAGCGCCCACTGTTCAGAGTACAGAGCCACGAATGCAGAGTAAGAGGATAGGAATCCAAAAACTAGCCAAGGTCAAAAACACAGGAAATCACTCCAACCAGTGCAGTACAAGGGGTGAGGCAAAAACAAGAGTCGGCGTCACAAGCAGAGGTCGGTCCAGGCAGTGTTCAAAAGGGTAATCGGAAAACAAGCGTAGGGCAATAACAAGAAAACTCACAAAAACACTCCCAACACAGGTCAACCCAGCGGACACTATAACAGGCACCTCTGACAGGGAGCAGAGAGGCTTTAAAGCCCCAGCAGCCAATGAGATCCTGGGAATAAAAGGAACTACTCGGCAATCGCCTGCACACAACTCAATTCACTTCAGGTGTGCAGAGGATGCTAAGGAAACCTCAGCCACAGGGATGCAGCAACCTACACGGCACTGATCCTGCATCCCCAGTGCTACCGTGAGTGCAGCCACCACGGGAATAGGGAGAGGGAATAGGCTGAACGTGCCCTCCTGTGGTATTGCCTGGGTACTTACACCCAGAGAGCACCTCCTAACATGTACAAGCATGTCCATCTCATCCGATTTGTCAAACATTACTTTAAAGTATATTTAATAAGCAAATAAATGTACGACTTTGACATCAAATTGATCTAAATTATACTGAGGGCAGAAATTTGGACCTACTTCAGTTAGGTTGTAACTAGAAAAATAATAATGTCTAGTTATTTTGTTT
Source organism: Pyxicephalus adspersus (assembly GCF_032062135.1). Taxonomy (NCBI): domain Eukaryota; kingdom Metazoa; phylum Chordata; class Amphibia; order Anura; family Pyxicephalidae; genus Pyxicephalus; species Pyxicephalus adspersus. The sequence goes on along the minus strand of NC_092860.1, from coordinate 144,235,924 downwards.
ATGTTCTGTTCATATTATATTAATTGATGATGTGTCTTGTGTGTATTTTCTGTTATAGTACAATATACCTGCTCACATCATTTGTAAATGTTCCCTGATGAAGCAGAACTAATCTGCAAAACATGTTGGAACATGCAAGATTGCTACATGTACTAGTTATGTAAGCTTAGGTTACTGATCGTTACACCAAGACTATTTCCTGGTGAATCAGTTAGTGAGTCTGTGCTCTCTGTTTTTAATATAAAGTATGGTGTGTTTAATGCCCCAAAAGTCCCACTGAATAGGATTACTTTTCTTGGTTGTTTATATGGGTTATCAATTGGAGATGTTGGCAGTATATTATGTTTTTTTTAAATGTGACAGGTTACATCTATTCCTGTAATTATAATGAAAAATACTTACTTTTTGTGTATAGTGATTTAAAGTGGGTATGTAAATATAGATTTAAAGGTATGTAAATACATGTGCATTTTCAGTTTTGCTATTTTAACTGGACTGTGCTGGTATTTGCGGCAGTACTAATTTACTTGTATGGCATGAATTGATGTGATTTTGTACTTGTACCCTTCATTATTGTCGCTGCAATGTTTTTGTGCCTGTTTTTAAATAACTGTTTCTATTGGTTATCAATAGAAAAATCTGCTTCTTACACTATATTTTGTAGTAATTCTTAATGTTTTATCAATTTATTTTTGGCAGGTGATGTGTTTTTGATTTTAATAATGTTAGCCAAGAAGAATTTGAACACATTCATGCATGGTTTCCAGTCCAATTGCCTTAATGTCCCAATCTATTCGTATTGCCACATATTGGTATTAGAATGTATTATGTGTTACATACTATGTGTTCCTTTTATGAATCATTTTTTTGTTTTGTTTATTCAGACATTTTCTAAATAAGCTGTGTCCTCATTTACCATATGGTATTTGTGTTTTATTGCCACTATTGTACAAAACTGCTCTGTTTATTTATAGTAGTTTTAAAGTTTTGCTCTAATTATACTGTGCTTTGTAGTTGTGCTGGGTGATTTTTGGCCCTATTGTGCCTAATTACACTTCTTCCTTTGTTTTGCATGTTCACTCACAACACCCACTTGCTAAAAGCACGCTTCCACTACTCAAACAGGTTGTCAATTAGTTGTCTAGCTGTCTAGTTGTCTAACTCTAGAGTTGCATACTCATTCTAACACACCTGATGGTGATGGAAGGAGGTCCAAGTTGCCAAGCACAACATCAAACCACATTTATTAGACAAGCTCACAAGCAGGGTCAAGCACTCTTTGAAATGAACAGATTTTATGGTACTTGCTCCACTTATAATCTGTTATTTTCTAAGAGAAATAATTTATTTATTCAATTAGGGCTAAGCAGCATGTTAAATGTTGTTTTGTTTCTGGTAGATAGATGGCGCTGCACTGCTTTTTGTTTGTGTTTTTTTTGTTTGTGTTTTTTTTGTTTTCATACTTTTTAGGCGGCATAGGCAATGCTTGACAAAATTGGCACCAACACACCGCCCCAGTTTCAGAATATATTTTTTGTGTCACATAAAGGCACAGCAAGGATGTCTGCTATTTCCTTTCACAATGGACTGAAGACTGCTTGCTCAGACTTGATTTCTGCTTTGGTTACAGCTTTGGTTGTAATCCAAAGATGTGCCAAAATATGTAATTCAAACATTCTATGTACACATTTTTCACATGTAATGATTAGTTCATCCCTGACTCTATGTCCCTCTGCCATTGTATGTGAGCTAGGGGCAGAATGTTGACCTCTGGCTCAGTAACCTCTGGAATGTCCCAGGTATCAGCATGGTGAAGTCACAGGTTGTGCAGGACATGGCAGGCCATACACGTGTTCACCACCGGGCCATGTCAAGCACAGACTGTATGGTTAGTAGCCCAATTGTGTTCTCCAGGACCCCCCAAGTTTTCAGCAGAGCTTGTTGTCCAGTAGCTATGCTCAACTTGTGACCAGGGGTAACACACTAGTGTCATCAGCCATGGAAGACGCCTCCTTTGTCAGCTGTTAAAACGACAAATTGAAGTTGTAGTTATTAAGTGTTCTGTCTTTATCCTTCCTGCCCTAACCATGCATAGACAAACAGGGTTCAGAGGAACCATAAAGGTTCTTACAAATTTGCTAAGGATTATGCTCCCAGGTCAGTTTTGAGCTTTTTGGCTGTTAGGCATTCATCCTACTGACAAACACACTAATACACTGTGAGCTGTGGACATAGTAATTATAGCAGTGGTTCCCTGAACACCTAAAGGTTAAAGGGATCCCCCATGGTGAAACACTGTACAGTAAAGTGATAGCTTTGCAGGCAGCAGTCACTGATTTCTTATTGTTCATTGGGGCAAATTGGTTGTAGAGGACCTATGCAGGTGTATGACTGCAACTACTACAACATAAGGGCCCTCCATCAGCTACTTAGGTGTCTTTAGGATTTACTACTGTTAGTTGTAGTACATTACCTACTAATCAGCCCTCAGGCTTTACTCCAGAGTTGGACTTGTGGTTGAGGGCTTCATCCAGGTTATAGGTAGCTGACAGACCCAGATAGGACTGCTGCTGAACTAGGAGCACCTTTATCCACATGTTTGCATTTGCTGATTTTTTTTTTTCGGGGGGAAAAAAATCAAACCTCACTGCTAAAGCTTAGAATTCACCATTTCCTTTACTCATCAATTAAAAGGCTAACATTAAGGTATTTTTTGTGGGTTTTACCTTCTCCTTGCCTCTGTGCTTAGTGAGGATGAGGTTTCGGAGTCTGTGGGGGATACAGATGCAGAAGATGATGCGGGCCTTCCTCCTGGTAAGATTACCCTTCGTGGTATATCTTGTTTGACAATATACAACTGTCTGTTTTCATGTTTACCACTGCAATCCTATGTGTAATATCGAATTTTGTTTTTTTTTTTTTTTTTTCAGATGGATGGAGGTTAGTTTTTAAATTCTGACTGAGAATGGAGTGCACATTTTAACAAATTCTTCACAATTTGATGCAATCAAATTGCTATATGTTGAGTGCATCAAAAATCTGTTATCCAGTAGCCCTTATGTTACAGATGGTATGCAATGTGTAAACCCAATTGTAATATGTAAAAAAAATAACATTCCCGTTTTATCGTCTGTAGTATTGGAGGCTCTTGGTTTTCTTTCTTCCTGACACTCCTTATGTTCCATCTTCTTTTAGGTGGCCATGAATGTTTTGTTTCCACTAGGTGGACACTGGGTGCCAGGTGATGCGCCAGGATATAATGTTTGAGTTCTCCTGTGCGGAATCATTTGCTTGGGAAAGTTAGCTTTGAGTCTAGTTTCTGTTTGGCCATGTCCACAGGTTAGTGTACCACACAATCATTCGACCATTCACCTACAGATGTTTGTTTTGCCTTGGCCAAAATATAGTTTGATGTGGGCCAAGTATGTGCAACTTTCAGTTTGCTTATCTCATTGAACCTGAAACTATTTAAATTTGTCAAATAATTCATTTAAACTAGTATGAAGTATAAACTCAATAATATAGTAGTATTGGCGTAATGACCTTTGCTTATTTCGCCAAACACGATTGTGTAACCTTTGTTCAATAATTTAGCACAAATGACTTTAAAGCCCAAACAAGGAACACCTCACTTTTTAGACACTTGCCTTTACCATGCTAATGTGCTTTGCTAATTGGCCAACTACTTCTCTGTTTTAATCAGCGATACTAAGGGGTTCAGCTGTTATATCGGCCAGGTTGAAAAGACATAGATGTTATCTTCCCCCCCCCCCCTCTTAAATGTATGCATGGACTTTTTTCTATTGAATTCTATTACATAGTTTGTTGTCATTTGTAAACACAGAAATGGTACTTTAAATCCCAAACTCTTTACACATCTTTATAAATGATAAACAGTAAAGGTCCCAACACTGAACTCTGGGGTATACTAGGGTTCCATCTGTGTACTGCATGGTAAATGTTTTGATGAATTTTGTTAGAATCAAATTTAAATTGAAGAGGACATCTCTAACACAACTATTTTCCTGTTCAGATCATAGGAATACTTTGTTTTTTATCTTTACATTTAACCACCTGGGCGTTACACTGATGTCTAGATTTCGGTTCCAAAAGCGTTACACTGTTTTTCATGAATTTTTTTTTTTTTTAAATTGTAGACCTGTAACGTACAGAAATATGTCGGAACAGAGTTCTAGTAGATATCATGAATAGAAAAAATGTTTGAAACACACAATCATGTAAAAAAAAAAATTACTTTTAATAAAATTAAATAAAAGACACAAAAAATCAGCATAAACAAGAATACATAAATAAATGAAAAATACTGAAAATGCGATAATTCGGTATACTGTATAGTAAAATAATTTTTCTAAAACACCTCCCTAGAGTCCTTCACATACCTATAGACAAAACCACATAAATATATTTTCTATTATTTTGTATTGGATTGGATACAGGACTTTGTACTCAATCCAATACAAAATGAGAACAAAATTCAAACTCTCATTTTGTATTGGATTGAATACAAACTCCTGTATCCAATCCAATACAAAATGAGAGTTTGAATTTACCAATTACATACTTTGTATTTATTTTTAATTATTTTGTATTGGATTGGATACAAGAGTTTGTATTCAATCCAATACAAAATGTGTTTGAATGAGTTTCAGTTTGAATTTCCCGCACATGCGCCGACGTCACCACGCACGGAGGGAGAAGAAGCCGGCCGGCTTCTTCTTCTAAGCCGGCCGGCTTCTTCCCGGAGAGGACACCCAACGCTGGAGGACGACTCTGGAACATGACCGATGGACGATCGCAGCCGGACCAGGTAAGTGATCGATAAACCCGAACTTTTCTCACTGTATTTTCATAGGGTGAGAAAAGTTCGGGTTTATCGATAATTGTAATTTTTTGAAGCCTCTACCAAGGTCGGGCTTAACGGTCGGGTGGTTAATAGGTGACCGAAGGAATGCTCACAACTCCTCTGAGGGTAAGAACAGGTTGGTGTAGGATAATCCCATGTATGTGTCAGGTTGCTGGGGAATCATTGTGTTTTTTTTTTTTTTAGAAAGGACACAAGACAGAAGTTAAACATCTGTGAAAGCAGCTCTAATATATTTATGCATTCCATTGCCTGACTGTGCTGCATAGCAGTTATGAAGTTCAACAGAATTTTTTCCTTTAACTGTAGTTTTGTACTTTAACAACTTTTAGCAAACAACAGATTTTGTTTTTTACCATTTTAATTCCACCCACCCAAAAAAATGTACAAATATTAAAAAAGAATATACAAGTACATAAATGCATTGAAAACTACCAAACATTTTTACATTGCATTTTTAAAAATTGGATTTGGGTCGCATACCCTGAGGAGTTCTATCCCCAGTTGCTGCTCCATGGCAGACATTCTGCAATAAAGCCAGTATATGGTTTCCTATAGCCTTGATTCTGAGTGTGGGGAAAAAATATACCAGTAGGTTTTTAGAAAAACATTTTGAGAAATATTTCTTTAGCAAAAGCTAACTTACCAGCAGGATGTCTGCCTCTTAGCTGGGTTGGGAATGGGAGCTCCTGCTGCCTCCATTGACCTTTAGCTTGTTGTGTGAGTTCAAGATAACTTAGAGTGGTTACCTCTCTAATCGAACACAATAGTATAATAATTGGTCCAATCTTCCTGGAGCCAACCGGCATATTCTGAAAAGATGGGTGTTTTTTTTTTTCAGTTTGTTCTTAAATTGCAAGGTGCTAAATAATTAAAGTTTTATGTTTAAGTTTTTACGGTTTTGCTTATTTCAAGAAAGAAAGTTGCTTCCTGGCAACAAGCCAATGACTATGCAAGGGGAACTAAAGTGATGCGGTTTTTAAAACTTGGGCAAACAACATTGGACCTTTTTAGTTTGGGTTGAAAGCTGCCTAGACATGAAGCTAGTGATACACTCAAACTGTTGCTTATTGGAGCTAGGCCTAACAACTAAACTATGTTCTAGTTTCATATTTTTCATCATTCCTTAGGAAAAATATCATAAAACCATATAAATACTGAAATTCATATAAGGCACATGTGTCCTCTGGAGGAGGGGAATCCCAACCAGCTCCTGTAGCTGTAGAGAAAAACAGCAAGAGTTAAAGGAGGTGGTGTGGACTAAAGTACATGTCTAAGGTTATTCTAGGATAACTGGAAACTCTTGTCTAATTTTTTTTCATGCTAGCCAACAACTTAGCATCAAGTGAATGTTCTTTCGAAGTATGAATAAGTGAAAGCTAAATTTTGTTTTTTTTCCCTACAGGATTTACAGGTAACGTCCTCCACTGACGCATTATCCTCCTCCAGTGCCTTGAGCTCTGCTTCTCCAACAATGGCCTGTATGGCTGCTTTACAATCGACAGCTGATGGCATGAAGAGTGTACTGTAATTGTAAATATTAAAAAGTAAGCAAACATTACAAAATAATAAAGTGAGTAAATTATAGTAACCTCTAAACAGTACTACTTCTAGCCACCACTACTGACCTCACCAAAAAACATTCTTAAACACAGATCAAGATAAGATAAAACTCAATCTTCACCAGAGAGGATGTGGCCCCCCTTTGCGAAGGAAATCCAGTCTCCGCTTCAGGTCACTGTGTGCTGTAACTGCCACAGAGTTAGGCAACTCCCTCAAGGGGGCCACAGCCTGTCTGTCAGGCTCCCCATAATAGTGCTTGACATATATTGATCATACTGTCTGAGAAGCATTGTCTGAAGAAAAAACAAAAGTAAAACATGACAATTTGCTTTTTCACAATGGCAAACTATCACATTTAGTTGTAGGGGGAAATTGGCTTTAAAAATCCCTGAAGACCAAACCAAAATGGGCATTTTAATTCATGTAACACACTGTCCAGCCACAAAGTGGGTGACAACACTAATAGCTCCGCTCCCATGATTGGTCTTGCAGGTCTCAAAAAATTGGTCTCCCAGCAAAATTTACAAAGGTCATTCTCGCCTACGTGTTTGCTCAGCAAGAACGCCCCAATTCACTGCGACACCGCATTTCAAAAATTTGCTCGCTCATCCTTAATTGGCAGTGATTAGTCTATAGGGCAGTCATCAGGCCCCTTTTGAAAATTTGGAATGGGCTGGCAGTGTGAGGAAAAGCACTTGGCATCCTGTTGTGCTCTTCATAGAAAAGCTCAGCAATCATTCCTGATCTGTTGCTCATCAATCTGCAAAGGTTGATTGATAGATAACAGAGGAACGCTATACAAATGTCATATTTTTGATTGCGTATGATTGTTTATCTTGGCCAACAATTATCTGATATGTGTATGAAGTATAAGTCCAACTAGTCAACCATGTCACCAGCACTAAATATTTTCTGGAATGGATTTCCTAAAAAGCATTTGGTATGCTTTGCAATCAGATTGCTCAGAGTTGTATGTGTTCTTGGATAGTTTCTCTATCCAAGAACACAGGGCACTAGATGTGATGAATGGGGAAATTTGCCCCCATTCAACCTCTAGTGCCAACGATCGCCTGTAGTCACAGCTGTGACTGCAAAGTTCCCAGACATGTGACCATGGGAACTGAACTGCAGATGAACTCTGCAGTTTCACTACCATCCTGGGGACACTAGAGGTTAATTAACCAGTAGTGCCGCAGGGATCGCCTGCAGTCACAGCTGTGACTGCAAAGTTCCCACGGACATCTGACCGTGGGAACTGAACTGCAGATGGAACTCTGCAGTTCCACTACGATCGCACACTCTTCTCATTTCCACACTCTTCTCAATGGTTGCAGCCTTGGCTGCAATCATTGATTAGCTCAGTGTGCAATCCCTGGGGCACTACAGGTTAATTAACTCTTCTCAATCTCTGCTGCAATCATTGATAAAATACCAGATGGCAAGTATCTCTTACTCTGTAAAGCTGCGTACACACCTGCAATTTTTCTCGTTGGAAAGGATCTTTCACGATCCTTTCCAACGAGAAAAGACTGCACGATGCATGAACGATGCTGTACATACAGCACCGTTCATGCTCTATGGAGAGGGGAGGGGGAGAGCGACGGAGCGGCACCCTGCTGCGCGCTCTCCCCTTCCCTTTCATTAGGATCGGTCGTCGTCCATCGTCCATGGATCCGCCAGGACGGTCGTCGGACGATGGACGACGACCGACTGTACACACGGCAGATTTTCGCCCGATAATTGGCCGATACCGATTATCGGGCGAGAAAAATTTGCCGTGTGTACGCAGCTTAACATGCACAGTAATATGATACATTTGTTACATTTTTCTCGCAGTGGATAAAATGTAACCAATGCAATACAAATACGTGTATCATAATACAAATTCTACCCAAATTCGAACAGCCATTTTTAGGTCGAAAATAAGGACGACCTGAATTCGAACACCAATACTACCTACAACCCTGAACCGGCTCACCTTTTACACATCACTACCTTAGCAAGCCTCCTTCCTTGTATAGCAAACCTACCTTACCTTGTCTTCACACCTCTTGGGGTCATGGGGGTTACTGCTATACCGCTACTCATAAATGTAAATCTTGGGAGACAGAAATCTGGCATCTGTATAAAGCCTAATAAATTCCCCACAAGACAGAAGGTAGCAAATTTGAAAGAAGCTTCCAGGTCTATGTGTTTTTAATGTCAGGTTTTAATTCTCCATTTTAGAATGTTTGGTAGATGTCAGATTCACAGCTTTATTTTATACTGTTTTAACTAAAAATAAACATTGTTATAAATACCTGTAGGTAGAACAGGTAAAATGAGATCAGGCGGGATTACTGCTAGCTTTGATGATGGGATGGAAGAAAGCTTCCTGCCTGACCCCACCTAACAGGGAAAAAGTGAAAACCAACTCTATTCGATGTGTACAAATCTGCTTTAGTGAGAACAAGCATATTGTGTTCTTGTCTTTTCTTGTACTCCAATCTTATTTTAGCAGAGTTAAGCTTTTACACATTGGTTTTGATATTTATTAAAGCTTCCCAAGACTGGAACAGATAAAGACTATCATGAGTGACCCAGGAATGAAAATTCACTCTTTGTATTCTAATAGGGGAAAAGACAGTAATGAAGAAAATTAGACCCCTTTTCATGACTACAAAAAATGTTTTGGGTAGATAACTATTTCTACTATAACTATTTCCTCCCAGTATGGGATCTTTTATATTTAGTAGGTGTTGGGGGAAAAAAAATAAAAGGTGACCTATGTTTACAATAGCTTTAATTACTGCCCTAGGCACAAACTTCCACTTATCTACTGAAACCGCCATCATGCAATTTACATTTTATTTGACATGATCCCAGTGTGTGGGTTTCGCACTAAATGATCATTTACCAATAAAAAAATGAACAAAGCTCACAAAATGTCATTGCTAATCAATGCTACTACTAAAATCAAATACCATTCAAGCCACTGATTTTAAAGGCTTGTAATGTAAAATTTGTAATTAAAGTAAAAAAAAAAATTCATCAATTTAAATATCAAATTAAATTTAAAATTAGGCAGAGCAATAGCTCAAATTATTTAAAGGTCAAAAAAAAAATACTGTATAACTTTAGGAAAGGCCAGTTTTGTTTGTATTTTAGTACAAAATATGTTGTATCAAACCTAAACAATTACCTGTAACTTACAATATTCTACATTTTCTTCTCCTTGTTGAAAGATACCATATCCAGTATTTGGACAGTGATGAAATTACACTGAAATGTATCAAACCATTTGAAAGTAAACTATCAAAAAGAGTAAAAATTCTCTCCCTCTCTTCCTCTCTCCATTACACAGAGTTGTTTGAGCAACTCAACCCCAAAGCCTGTTATGATCAGGGGTTCCTTCAGTAGGTCAGGTCCAGGTTCAACAAGGTTATGTACCATAAAAGAAAACCCATGATTATTTGAATGGTCAAGCTTTCCTTTAACCTCCTTAGCGGTTCATTTCTGTCTGGATATATATGTATAAAACATTGTTTTTCATGAAAATTTATTTTACAATATAATATTAGTATGACTATAAAAAAAGTTGTAAAGACAAAATCATGCCAAATAAAAAAAAAAAAATAATATACTAAAATACTATTATACTGTAAAATAAATGTTCATGAAACACAATGTACTGCTTTTACACATATAAATCCACTGTATTGCATTCAATTCAAGTATTTTGTATTGAATGCAATACAAATGGATTTCGAATGTGGGGATGCTAGAGCAGCAGTAAGCTCATAAACTAAATGGACACTGTAAACTAAATAAGCAGGGTATGACTCTAGGATTAAGTAACCCAGATAGGAATATGTGATTAGGTTTGTTGTACATTTTATTGAGTTTTAAATGTTATGTTCCTAGTAGTATTTAATAAAAAATGTTTTTTTATACACATGTGGAATTTTAATATGATTGGTTTATAAAGTCCCATTCATTGAGCTAACTCCTCAAAACCCCATTGTTAATCAAATTAGGGATGTGGCAATGTGTTAATAAGATAGTTTGTCATTCTTTGTTGATCTATCTGTGTATATTTTGTACTACTGCTTCTTTATTATTAAATCACCAGACTGTGGGAGAAGAGGTGACAACACTGCATTCCTTAACTCTATCAATGAATGTGGTGTCACCCACCTGGCTATGAGTGTGAACTGTTTTCAGATGAAACAATAAACCTATTCATATACTTGCGTGTGAAGGACTATTTTTTTGTTCAGTTTTTGGAAAGAAAAAGGGTTATTCTTTCATAATATATAATATCACTGCTGCAGACATTCACCCTGCTGTTTGTACCTGTTGCCATTATCACCATGCAGAAGGGTTAAATCCTGAATTTTAAAGGTGAATGTAAATCTATGAATGGGGACATTTGTTCTGTTGAGAGTTTCCTAAGAAGGGAATAGCCCTTCTCACCTCACCCCCAGTCCTCAAAGCATTATCACTATGCCAAGATTTGTGGGGCAGAGCATGGATGACTTCACCCAAATGAAGCAATGGATCTCCTGGCTTTAGCTTGCTCCTTGCAGTTGACGTGTCTTGCAGATTGTAATTCCAACATCACCACAACCATAGCAGATCTAAAGAGTGGCTTGGTTAGATATAGTGCTGGAATACATCCAAGATGGTGGCGGCTATAGCAGGAGAAAGGTAATGTGGCTTGCAGGTTTGTGAGTGGTTAGACAAGATTATACCAAATCATAAGGAATAGGACATTTTAATGGCAAGTAGGGCAATTCTTGATTTGGGGCACATTTGGAAATTTTAAATCCTGCTGCTAGGGCCGTGATGAGTGTAAATCTAAATTTAAATAAGAACAATAATCTAGTGGATTTACAGGTGATCTATATGTTAATTAAATGTTAGATTTGGCACCCTTTATCTAGTGCAGGTTAGCTGAGTTAAATAAAGCAACACACATTAACATACAGTAAACCTATTTGGGCTAAAGCAATGTACTTCACCAGGAGAGGTAAAAATGGGCCCTGTAAGAATGGGGAAGATCACAGTTAGCTGTGCCGTAGGAATGACAAATATCCCATCTCCAGCATAGAGCTTTGCTCAGGGTGTTGGCATGGCTCTTCAGCTAGGACATGTAATGCCCAGGAGTAGTGTCCACAATTACCATCATCCTCTTTATACCTGGTTCCCTAAGAAAATCTATTTAACCTAGATTGGTTAATTTAACAAGCTAATAATCATTCATGTGACCCACTGAGTCTAGGATGGGACATGATCAAGAAAAGGAATGTGTTTGTTAAGACGGAGGGGAATCGCCCTTGGGCCCTGACAACACAATGACCTCTATTCCTTCTTCCTTACATCGTGCAACCAAGTTCACTCTAATAGCAGCCCTAGAACTGCATCTATTTTGTCTTATTGGGCTAAATTGCTGTGTTTGGTGGATACGGTCCTGAGATCATAAACATATAATGAAGATGGTCCTTTTGCCATAATAATCATAACCAATAAACCCAAACCCCTGCAACGCTATGTGTTTGTTGTTTTGTAACTGACATGATTCCGCTGTTTGAAGTTGGCTGGGTGATGAGTTATATGCAGATGTAAGTTATCCAAGACAAGAATGAGGGTGCTGGGTATCCACACCCAAACAGAAATAGTTTTAGCTGACATTTCCTTTCCAAGCTTTATTTCTATCCAGAGACATTTGGTGATCATTGCTAGTTTTGTCAATCTACAAATGGTATGTAGAGAAAATATGACAGATGGAAGATGCTTGCAAAAATGTGACCATTATCATGTATTTCTTCTGGCAATTGGGAAAAACACTGAAGCTCCCAACTAATTGTTGTAATTTAGTTGTGGTTTTCTTATTGGGGCAGTCATTCTGTCTAAATTGCAATAGACCAAGTTTTCAAAATATACTTTTTTTTAATTATAAATGCCATCAGGCTGCTTTTAGGGTAAAGACAGGATTTAAGCACAGATACCTCCGGGGATACGAGCATTGGGCTGCTCTTTCTGTACATACCTGATTTCAGGAATGCGCAAAAGGGGCCTTTTCCTGTAATGGGTAAAAATATTAGCCAATCTCACGTATGCACAATGCAAGATTGGGTGACATAGCCAGAAGGAGGAAGAAGAATGAGGAAGATGGGAGCACCTGGAGCTTCCTCCGTACTGGGAAGAAGTTGGCACAGGACCAAAATGAGGACAGTGCCGGAATAATCAGGGGCTTTGCGGGTGTAAAGGTGAATAGGATTTTTTTTAGTTTAGTCCCGCTTTAAAATAATAAAATGTATTATTTTATCAATGGTGAAAAGCCATTTTTATTGTACTAAAATGCAAAGCTTTAGGTAAAATCTTAAGCCTTATTTGATTTCAGTTACTTCAGTTACTCATCAGATTCATGCTTCTGTGTGAATGTTTTTGTGGGATCATCTTGGCTGTGTAATGCGCCTGGGCACACAAACCATAACCAACTCCAGATATCCTTTTATCACATTTTATTAATGTCATAAAACATGACAAGGGTGAAGTCCAAATAAGCAATGTACAGGAGGGTAAGGCAAAGGCAGGTCAGGAACAATCCGAGGTCAGGGGAGGCAGCAGACAAGAATGGTCATTAACAATCCGAGGGCAGGGCAGGCAGAGTTCAGGCAAGAGTCAGGTTCAGACCAGGTGCTATGGAAATGACAAATGGGATTAGCATAAACCAATACAAGGACGCACCCAAGCACACTGTGTTCACAGAGGCTTATAGTGGGCAATGGTGTACAGGACAGGCTCTCCTTAAATGGCCAGAGTGACCAATGACCTTGCGCCACCTGGCGCCATTTGATTGGACAGTAACTGAATCCCCCACGGCCGATTGGCCGCAGGGAATTCAAACTAACTATGTCCCGCCCCGCGGAGAGGCAGCCGAGTGCCACGCCCTCAGGGGGTACAAGAGGCACGCATGGTAGCGTGCGCACCTCTTCCCACAGCACCCCTAGGACGTGCACTACTTTGCACATCCAAAGGAGTGCTGAGAACAGGAGTTTCTGTAACCACGTCCATAGAGATGCAAGGGATGCCGCCTGGCCGAACAGTAGTTTGGCCAGGACGGATCCCTCCGCCTGCAGAGAGAGACACGCTGCGAGCAGAGCAGCAGCCTCGGCCATGCTGCCTGCTACAGCGGCGTCTCCCTCTGCAGCTGGAAACCCAAGGGATGCCGCGGGCTCGCAGGATGGGTAAGTTCCTTACAAGCTGCTTGGTATTTTCACCAAGCACAAACCTACATTTTTTTTTTTTATACCATCAAGATAATGTTTACAGGTTCCTCATATTGTAAAGCAAGACAAGTCAGCAACAGCAACGTTAAAAAAAAAAAAAAGATAAAGATTATGAATTTATATTACTACTAAATATAAAATACAAAAAGTGCAACAACAAGATTTTGTTATGGTTGTTACTGGTAACCTAAATCAAAAATGTGTGAGATAGTTTCATAGACTATGTTCATGTAGACTTTGGACTTGGGGCAGATGTGTACAAATCTAAAATAATTTTGACCATGAATTGGGTAAAAGCCTTCTATACGACTTTCCATGTATCATGTAAACACTTATGCAATCCATTCTTTTAGACCTTCCTTTTTTGCTCATTATATTGCCTCTAAATGGAATAGTTACACAAAATCAACTCAGCAGATGACAGTTTATTGAAAAAAAAAAAAATCTTTAAATTGCCTGTGTATAAAAAAAAACAGGAATCACCATACGTAAAAGCTTATTTATATATATGATATGGAGCTCTGCCGAGGTGCAAGCTGTCCTGTAAATCTGCAGATGATTCAACCACAGAGCCGGAGGTGAAACTGCCTACACTACAAATGTTCCTCTGCGAGTTCATTCACCAGCTCCAGAGATATCTGTCCATTGCCATCCTACTATTAGAATGAAAAGAATTTTAAAAAAAGGCGTAAAGGTGATGGCTGGAGGAAAAGTGCTTTCCATATGGTCAGTTCCAGCTCAGGAGATAAAGGCATCAACATAGATGGACTCCTTCCATTCTTTCCCCTAAAACAGAGACCTTCTTTACCTTTACAGTGACAGCTTCAACATTGCTGGATTCTGATCTGTGTTCTCTTCCTGCAAAGGTTCCATTATCAAACATCTCACAGTTGAGGTCCACGGTCAAATATTCCCTTTCCTGTTAAAAAATAAATAAAATAGAACTTTTGTCAGAAATGTTCCCTTTCATCTTACACATGTTTTTCAAAGCTAGAAGAAATTTGCCAAAATTATACATATACAACAATGAGTTTATAATGTCCGTGGGCACCTCAGGGGCTGAATCTTAATATTTCTACATTTCTATTGTAGATAAGCAAACTTTCAGATTTGAGGAAACAATATCATTGTCCCCGAATTTACTGCCAGGTTTAGACATTGTAGAAAATAAATTATTCAAATAAAGTAAAACTGCTTAAGGTTCAAACTCAGTAGTAACATTTTTTTTATCAATATATCACCAACATATTACATAAAGTCTATAGTCATGCCACTAAGCATCCCTAAAGTAGGCTGGCCACATTTTTTTTTTTTTTTGGGGGGGGGGGCAATTAAACTGCAGGTATGTACTTGAGATGTGGAAGGGAATCAGACAAAACCCACACAAACATGAATAGAACATAATAAACTGTGGAGATAATGCTCAGCCAAATATAAAGAATAATTATTTCTAAACGCTACTTAGCATCAACTGTCATAAACTTTGTAGTCAATGGTGGATAATGTAGAAGAACAGAAATTGGCATGTGCAATGTCCTATGAGCCACTGTTCTAATGTTTAAAATTCATAGACAATACCACTTATATATAACCACAGATCTGTGGTTTGAAATAAAGTAAATATAATTTTAAAAAATGCAAATGAATATCTAGCTTGAAAAAAAGTTTCAATTCCAAATAAAAAAAAATGTATTGAATTTTTAACATATATTATTAATTATTACCTGTTAGTGCAGTATTATCTGGCCAGTGATCCCATGTAATGTTTGTAAACAGTAGGTCAGGTTGAAAAAAGACATAAGTCCATCAAGTTCAACCACTAGGAAACCTGTTGTTGAAGTAAATAGTGATAAACAGCTCTGATAAGCACCAGCCAATGGCAATGCACACTGCTATTTACCCTATTGACAGGCTTATATGCATGATATTTATTTTAGCTATGAGCATATTGGTAATATAAGTAGGCAGCATTCTTGTGCGCCTGTTAATGTATATCAACCTTTCTCTACCTTTTTTACAAGGGGGAAATTCTATAATTATTATATCAATATACTATCTTAGTGTAGTTGTCAGTGGGAAGCATGCCTCTCAAATTGCTGGTTAGTGGCAAGAATGTCACCCTTACAGATACCCAAAAAAAATTATTCGTGTCATTTATACTGACCTGGGAGGCAAAAATTTTTCTTTGCTCAAGGAACCCCTAGCAACGTGTGGAGGAACCCTGGTTGAGAGACCCTGCTATATACACTGAGCAGCAGCCGCACATGGATTAAGTTAACCTCACACTTTGAGGATCTTTGTAAAGTTATATTAAATCATAATTTCTTTTATAAGGTTAAGTGCATCAATCCTCCTGCCAGACCAAGTCAGGTATTAGGCTGCCCACACAGGTGCAAACTCACCCACTTATTTACAAACTAAATTCAATTTTTTAAATCAAAAAATAAATCAATGAATAATTGTTTAATAAAATAATCCATACATTTATATTGATTCCTGATGAATCTGAGAGTGGAGGAAATGCCAATGGGATGGGGGTGGGGGTTGCTGCTTTTGATTGTTTGTCTTTTGATCACAAATATTCTTTGAACACAATGAATCTTTTTTTAAAATGATAGAAGTTTGATAAATAAATATAGTGACTACAGTTTTTTTTCCGATCAGATTATCTATTGAAATCTAAATGTTTACACAACAATGTTTATTAATAATATTCTGTTTGTAAGTTATGGTTTATGATGGCTACATACATCCACAGTGGGTGCAGGTTAGCTGGAACACTTGCCTTGCCCTGTTAGTTGATATTCATTGAATGGTTGAGGTCAGAGATGAGCGAATCGAAGCTGAGGAAGTGGAATTCGATCCAAATTTCAGAAAAGATTCGATTCGCAACGAATCCGAATTTCCTTGCGATTCTTTGAAACGAATCAAAAGTGTTTTCTAAAATGATGGCTACACGTGTGAGGCAAGGAACTCTGGGAAGGTGGGATGACCCATAATGCCATGCATGCAGCCAATCAGCAGCCAGCCAGCCCTGTGATGTCACACCCCTTTAAATAGCCTCAGCCATCTTGGATTAAGACATTTTACAGCGTTCTGAGTGCAGGGAGAGACGGTTCCTGAAGTCTTCCACCCATCTGCAAGACATCATAAAAATGGCCAGGAAACTTTGCAAGCACACCCTCCTTGAGCTGCAGTGGCAAAACGGCATCCCCCAACATGGTAGATGATATGATATGTGACGTTTCCACCCGTTGGAATTCCACCCTCCATATGTTGGACTGACTATACGAATAGAGAAAGTCCATCAACGAATTCTTGATGATCCAAGCGGATAGGAGTACTCCCATGTGTAACTTTGATGTCAGCCAGTGGCAGGTCATGCGTGACACCTGCCGTTTGCTCAGGCCCCTTGAGGAGGCCAAGTAATTTGTCAGTCGCCAGGACTATGGGATGAACAACGTCATTCCACTACTTCATGTCCTGGAACAGATGCTGGTAATTCTGGCTAGTTAGGTGACTGGAGATGTGGCGCCTTGATCTCACAGCCACATGAGCCCTGTGGGGGCTGAACTGAAGGAGGAGGACATTGGATCAAAGGCAATGTATAGCGAAATGGGTAGTTTTTCCACTCAGGTGACAGGAGAGGAGGAGCAGGAGCAACCAGAGGAGCAAGAGGGAGATGAGGAGGACGAGGCAGTATGCAGTGGAGATGGAAGCAGGGAGTCCCTCCGAGCCACTTGCAGAAATGGCCCGCTGCATGCTCACTTGCTTGCGCAGTGACAGCCGAATTGTCACCATTCGGCAGAGGGATGACTTCTGGCTTTCCACCTTGTTGGACCCTCATTACCGGTCCAAAATGGGGGCCTTTTTGATACCCGCTGAGAGGGAGGACAAAGTGAACTACTCCAGAGACATCCTATGTAGTCAGTTGGCCACTGCCTCTGAGCCATCGTCCATCCAGTCGCAGGTGTGACTAGGGGGGGGGCCTCTGCACTCACGTTTCACTGCCATGGCTGCTGTGGAGGGGTGGGGTGGCAGGAGCAGTACCAGCTCCATCAGCAGCAGAGTCTAGAGTCGCTGATGAGCAGCTTTCTACACCGCATAGTGAAGAAACTACTAACCAGCAGCTAGACATATAGCAGAACCTGAACCAGCAGGTGGTGGCATACTTGGAGTGCACCCTGCCAGCCGTCATTGAAGATCTGCTGGACTACTGGGCAGCCAAACTGGATTTGTGGCCACAACTGGCCGAGTTTGCCTTGGAAAAGCTGTCCTGCCTGGCCAGTAGTGTGGTATCAGAGCGGGTGTTTAGTGCGGCGGGGGCCATAGTTACCCCAAGAAGAACTCGCCTGTCCACCCAAAATGTGGAGAGACTGACCTTTGTCAAGATGAATTAGGCGTGGATCAGCCAGGATTTCCACTCACCAATGCCTGATGCATCTGATTAGATGATCCATCGGACCGCCTGACCCAAACCTTGACAAAATGTTTCTTCTGGCTACCTGCCTCAGCTACTACTCGGATGCTGCCACCTGCCTGATGCCACACATCAGATGCCAAGTGCTCCTTCTTTCACCCACCTTCGTCAGCGGGTACTGGTATTGCCACCCACCGCCCCAGTCTGTCACCGGGGCACTTTGTGGTCTCCTGATGCTGCTGCTGCCATCTCCCCACTATGTCACCTTGCCACTCTGTGGTATCCTCCTGATGCTGCTGCCGCCACCTCCAGGCTCTGTCATTGTGCCACTCTCTGGCCTCCTGATGCAGCCACCACCTCTAGACTCTGTCATTGTGCCATTCTGTAGCCTCCTGATGCTGTCGCCAACTCCAGACTCTGTCATTGTGCCACTCGGTGGCCTCCTCCTCATGCTGCTGCTGCCAGCACCTCCAGACTTTATCATTGTGCCGCTCTGTGGTCTCCTGATGCTGCTGCCACCTCCACACTGTCATTTTGCCATTCTGTGGCCTCCTGATGGTGCCGCCACCTCCAGACTCTGTCTTTGGGCCACTCTGTGGTCTCCTTATGCAGCTCTCACCTCACCACTATGTCATTGTGCCACTCTGTGGACTTCTCAAGCTGTTCTCCCACCCTCCCCACTCCATGACTGGGCCACTATCTTGCCTTTTTGGCCTGGATGACATCACTATTTATTTGACCCTTCTTCTGATCTGTCAGAGGGAAGGAAATAAGAGTATGGTCCCATCAGAATTGGCTTATGATTTCGTAGCCAAAAGCAAGAGTGGGTACAAAACACAGAAGACATGCAAATATTCCAGTCATCTCTGTTTTGGATCCACTCTTGTTTTTTTGGCATTAGCAATACTGATGGGTTATAGAGCAAATGCTGACCAGGTGAAGGCAGATGGTCCACAGACAGGATCCATTTTTGTGGGTTATTGTTCTGATGGATCAGAGGAAGGGCAAAATAATCAGTGACGTCAACACAAACTTAGTGCTGACACCCTCTTCTCTCTGTCAGGGGGCTATACTTGTATAAGTGGTTAATAGAACAGGTTATGTAGGCATCTTTGTGGAATCAGCTGACAAGGGAGTAAAAGGAGTGCGCTTCTTCTTAACACTAACATGGACCTGTAAGGCTGAGCTCATACTTGAGTTATTTGGTCAGTTTTGGCCCTATGACTGCCCAAATAAGTGAAGTGTGCAGTGATTCTAATAGCGACGCCTGTCATTTGTCATGGGATGCAGAGTGTGCAGCAGCGTGCTGTTTCCTTGTGACGACCATCTTGGGAGCCAGTTGCGTGGATTGAGATCACGGAGGACGGTCTTTTGCCTTGGTTCCTGACTTCCCCACCATTTTCCTGGCATGCTGAACAGGTGCCAGGTGCTTCCTATGCTCGATTGTAGCATGGCTGCCAAAACCCGCTGCGTAAGGAGCCAGTAAAAAGCCGGAGGGTCCCGAGCCGTCTAAGCAGCTATCTCTATAGACGCCAGCGCATGCGCACTCTCAAAGATGAAGAAAATTTTTACTTTGAGCAGGATACCATCGCTTCTTACACTGTGATACAGAGCCATACAAAAATGTCCTATATCTTTTAATAGGAATGAAAACTTCAATCATCAGAAAAAGGAAAAGAGTGGCATTTGTAAGTCAATAAAATTCAGTCAAAGCATTTTTTAAATTTTCTGCAGCATTTAATTTGTGTAAACACAGAGTTTTGCTTGTCGCTGTATTTATTCTTGAAAACTGAAATATTTACATGTATAGTAAAGAACAATTAAAGCTGAACTATAGACCTGATAGCCAAATCTGCCAGCAGTCAGGTCTTGATTACAGAAAGGGACAGGCAATATCCCTTCTGCAATCAAGTATACTTACAAGCATATCTGCTAATAAAATACCACTGAGCTGTGCACGCTCATCTCAGCATATGGTGCTGGAATGTGCGAGTATATGCAGGAGACACATTGTCCTGGCCAGGCTTGTAATAGTGGCCAAAAGTTGGCAACCGAGAAGAAGAAAATGGTGGTGCCTGTGACAGAACTCAGACAGACAAATGTATTTTAGAAAAAAAATGGGTACACTCTGACCACTTTGCAATAAAGAACCTGCCTGGTTTCAATTTCTCAATGTTTGTATATTTAATTTCACTTTATAGTTCCTATGTGACAGTTTAAACAAGTCCCAAATCAAATTAATATACAAGTCTCATAATGTAAACAGAAAACATCCTTTACCTCTCCTAAGTGAACCAAATGCCACTTTATTTGTGTTTCTGGTATATTTTTGGGTGTTTAGAATATTTTTTCAGCATATGATTGCTTGAATGATTTCAGTCAGCAACTGGATAGTAAGTGTGACTTTATTGGATGATAAAAAATCAACTCAAAGTACAAAAAAATAGCAGTATATTCAAGCAGGAATCCTAAAAACAAAGTAGGGAAAGAAAAATTTTGTTTTCTGGATATTTAAATTAAAAACCAGACATCCATGTGGACTTCATTCTGAGTGGAAAGCTTCCTTTTTTTATAAATTACGTTTTTTTCCACTTGGTTTGTTTTTTTGCACATCTATGAAGTTAAAGTTCAGGCATAGTTAAAAGGGTTTATAGCAACAACTTTTTTTTAGTTTTATATATCTATTTATTTAATAGACCATTAGGTAATAATATTGAGCTGTGCTCTCCTTGATATATATGTTGAAGTTTGCAGAACACAGTTTGGATGGTTTTAGTAAAAACAAATAAAATAAATACCAGCTATATAAAATACCTGCATATTCAGTTACCATAAATACACATTTTCCACTACAGAAAGGTTCCAGAAACGTTTTTCTTCAATATAATTTGCATATTTCCTGCCCCACGTGTGCAATCTGTGCAGCCTGCAGCTGGTATATAGCAGACATTGTACAGGTGACATCTCAGTATTCTGTGTCTATCAGTGCAGAGACATCAAGATGGGTTCTCAGGGGATTCTGCTGCCTCTCATAATGCTTTATATTCAGGGTGAGAGGATTAAACAATGATAAATTGTACAATAATGTGGATATGTTGTTATATTATCACTAATATTGTGAATGTTTCCTTTACATTCCTCAGGCTCCTGGGCACAGATTACACTGACACAGTCTCCAGGTTCTATCACTGCAAATCTAGGAGATACTGTCACCATGTCATGTAAAGCCAGTACTGGTGTGGGCAGCTACTTACACTGGTACCATCAGAAACCAGGACAACGTCCAACCCTGATTATCTGGTATGCAAGCAATCTGCAGTCTGGAGCCCCAAACAGGTACAGTGGATCTGGATCTGGAACAGATTTCAGGCTTACAATCAGCAACATGAAGGCTGAAGATGAAGGAACATTTTACTGTCAGCAGGGTAGCCAGCTCCCTCTCACACAGTGATACAGAGCCGTACAAAAACCTCCTTCCTCTTTTTATTAGCAATGATGTTCCAACCATAAGAAAATGAAACTGGAGTCAAAGTGGGTGTGGTCCCACACAGCATACACCCACTACAATGATTTAGGGGATTCCCTGTGCACACCTGGGGACTCCCATCCTGACAAATATGCCCACTGAGCAGCGGGCCAATAATTGCAAGGCCGTCGAACAACTCTAATGAAATATAAAATAGCTTCTTTGTACGCGTGTACTTTATACTGTGGTCAACAGTGCTGGCGGGCCACATATTATTGATTTTATGACAGAGGCTGTGGGCCCGTGGGAATCTAAACACGGGCTGCATTTTGCCTCTGGGCCGGACCATTGCTAGTTCTGTGCCTTCAGATCCAAGCTACTTTTAAATATCTTCAAGTATAAAACACTCTAAAGCAGACGGTTCTCTTTAGATATATCTGCACTGTAGGAGAAAGCTTACCTTGGCAAATGTTTGCCATGAAAAATAATTCAGAATTTTTAACAGTTTGCTGCATTTCTTTTGTCTATACACTTGGTACACTTGTACCTAACCCTAAAAACTAAAATATTTTTTATAATTATCAGGTTCATTGACACAGAATGAAACAGAATAAGAATCTATAAATACTTTGAATGGGCTGATTATACTTATAAGCTTTTGGATATGTGATGTATAAAGTTAATAAATGAAATAAACAATTTCCCTCACCTCATGTAATATTTTAAATAATTGAGTTTACAAAAAAAAAAGATTTTTGTAAAGTTAAAAAAAAAATAGTGCTTAATGTAGAAGGTGTTTTAGGGAATCCAAGTCAGGGACATTCTTATCTTTAGAAATACATCATTACTCAAAAACAGATAAAGACTTGCTAGAAATCATATACAGGGACTCTGATGCTTTCTTTAAAGATCTGATTCCATTTTTGGGGATACAGCAGAGCAACAGAGATATTTGCACGTTTACACACTGAAATGCATTCTCTGTTTAAAAAGAGAATTATTATTATTATATACTGAGAAAATATGGGAATACAGCTATTCACTCAGAGTTTAAGCAGAGCTCAAATATTTTACAGCAATGCTGATTTTAAAACCTGGGTCATAGCCATCTGATAAAGGATAACAGACCATTTAGACCAATTATCATGGGTGTAAATTTTAACAGCTAATCAGAAATGTAAACAGCAAACTGCTAAAATGAATGAAAGGAGACAGAGGGTAACATGTATAAAGAATGCAAGAGTGCCTCCTTCTGGAACACCAGGACCATCTCATGTAAATTCGGCACTAGCATACTTACATTAGTTCAAAAAAATCCGAGCAACAATAGTAATAATGAGATTTGCAACCACTCTGCAGCCTGGATACCCGAACTTGCTCAGGGGATCATATTGTGGAATGGATTTCACCCTTGAGATCAATGACATAAAAGATGAAGATGTAGCAGACTATTTAATGCCAGAAAAGTAGCCAGCTTCCTCTCATACAGTGACAGAGAGCCATACAAAAACTCCTTCCTCTTTTAGTGAATTTATTATATTGTATTTTTAAGTTACATACAAATAAATATTTATGTTTTAAATGTTGATAAGTTGTACATTCTCACATTTTTACTTGAGTTATATGGTAATCCAAGAGATGGCAGGAGTCTTGGGTTTTTTATTTTTTTTAATTTATACTTGCAAAGTCCTGCAGGAAAGATTATTATTTCCAATGTACGACATATGGATGTATCCAATAGATACTGAAACTGCCCAACATTTTTAAATGTTTTTACTGTTTGTTGTTTTATTTTTCTAAAATGCTAAAATATCAGATTTAAACTGTTTTACTTGTACAGCAGATCTCTAAAGTACTTCTGTGGGGGTAACCAGTTACTTTTTTGAAGATTAGGTGAGGGGTTAGACTTCTGTGTGGTTTTATTACTATTTTATTGCTTTTATTGTTACTCTTATTAGAAGATTTGCACCTCGATTTCTCTTGGTGACCATTTACACTATTTTGAGGTTCCAGAAGAGGTGGAAATAATAAAATAGGAAGACTTGTTCTGGTGACAATAGTCTTAGAGAGGGTTTTCCATAGGGATGGGCAAGAATGCCTCTGACATTCTCACGAAAATTTCCTCGAACTTCTGATTCATGGACCCATCTGAAGATCGAGGAAATCTTTAAAGAAGGATTCCCATGGCTGCATTCATGAATGCAGCAGTGGGAATCCTTCTGTACCTTACAAACTAGAGGTTAAATGAGGGCTTGCAAGATGCCAATACCAATGAGTTTGTGCAAGAAGAACCTTGAAGATTAGTCGTCATCTCTACCACGGCAAGGAGTGCTACCCAGAGATAGGAAAAAGTGACCAATAAGACAACTCAGAGGTCCAGATACCCTAAACAAATTAGTTTAAACTAAACCAAGATTCAGGTAGGTTCTAGACTGGGAGAACCCTACCTTAAAGAGACACTTCAACTTAAGGGGGACTAAACCTTTAGAAGAGCAGAGGATGAAGCTATTGGATCTGGAATGCTCTTTCACCTTCTAGAAATGCTTAGGAAATTTAATTGTAGAACCTTAATCTCCCTAGCAGTAACCCAGAGTGTGACTCAAGGTAGAAAAAAGTTTGGGGTAGGTAAAGCAATGGAAAGTAATAGTAAATACAGCCTTACCTGATCTGCCCGCATCCCGCGTCGTCCATAGCCGCAATCCCTCTCTTTTTCCTTTTTCCTCCGGCGTCTTCTGCACAGGATGAGTCACTGGGGGAGTTCCCGGTGACGTTGGTGCTTGTGTACGTTGCCGGTGGGGCGGGAAATTCAAAATCCATTTGTATTGCATTCAATACAAAATAACTGTATTAAATGCAATACATTGGATTTATATCTGTAAAAGCAGTACATTGTATTTCATGAACATTTATTTTACAGTATATTAAAATAGAGTATAATAAAATATAGAGTATAATATTTCTGTTTTTTAAAAGTATTTTTTTTTAAGTTATTATTTTTACATGATTTTGTGTTTCAAACTTTATTATACTCATACTAATATATTATACTGTGAAATAAATTTTCATGAAAAACAATGTACCGCTTTTAGACATATAAAACCGGAAATAAATGAACCGCTAGGGAGGAGAAAGTTGTCACACTGTCCATGCTGACTAGGTCTCAAGAGGTTCAATTGCACAAATCTGTATTTGAAACAAAAAGTGTGTTTTTTTACAGGAATTAATTCATCACCTGTCAGGGTTTTGTGAAAGTCACATTTACTATTTTTGTAATTATGCCCATAAGTTATTGGACATTGTAGAAATAGCACTCACTGTGACAAATTGGGAAAAAAGCCTGACCAGAGTTCCCCTCCTAATTTCTAATTTTTATGGACAAGAAGTGAAAAAAAAATCTAGCATCAATGTTTCTTGGATGGATTGATGTCAGGAACATCAATTTCTGTGAGCAATTTGTGGGGGTGAATAAACTGTGGAGGAAGTCATGCCTGTGGTCATACATGTTTGTTGTAACTACATGATCGCAATTGGGAACAATAATTGGTGCAGCAGTTCTGTGTGCGAGTCATTCGCTGAAGTAATTTTTCATACAGAGACTTGTAGAGGAAGAAGAGATGGAGAGAGAGGAAAAAGGGGGAAATAAGAAAAGAGAGGCAACCCTGATACATCTCCCAGTATTGTATAGTGAATTTGTACAGTGTGGTGTAAAGTCAATATTTGCTTTAAACTTTTTAATAGCAGTATATTTGGTTAAAATCCTTTTTTATTTTAAACCTCGAATAAAGATAATTAAAAATTATGGTTAAGATAATTTTCTATATGTCATTTACATATGTATATTTCTATAAAAAATCAAACCAAAACTTTTTTTATTCACAGTATGTGAGGTTTACATCATTGTAGCAAGTTACACTGGATTGTTTATAGCAGAGGAATTAGAAAAAGTCTCCAACACTTTGCATTTATGATGCAAGCAAACAAAACGCCTGAGTAGCAGAACACTTCACTGGCAGCATACTTGACAAGTCTTACACGCATTAGACTTTTACCATTAGTGTAAAAAAAGAAGAAGATTCAACAGAATACTTCTACCAGCATTACTATGAGTACCCATACACAAAGTAATACACAGCTGTACAAAAACCTCCAACCTGCACTAATTACAAATAAAGAGAATTGAATAAAGTGTTACCACAAAGCCAAGTTTATTTAATGATGGTGCTTTAATATCAGGCTGAATGCACTTCCAGGTTCTCCAACAGACCTCTAAAATCACCACTTAATCCTGGTTACTTGGAATGTATATAACTTTACCTATCAAAACACATCAGCACATATAAGCCTGCAAAGAGGTTAAGAATTTACTGAATTCAGCTTATCCAACAAGGGGACACTGAAAACAACTTTCCCTGGCTGCCCTCTTGCTGCATTGAATGGGTGCAGGTAAACAGTAACATACATGCCTGCAAATATAAAATTGTTTGTTGCAGCCTTTTTGTAAAATATTTTCAAACTTTGTTATACCCCCAGCAGAAGTCTTGCCGATGTTCTGGGGTATTCTTATTGATTTTGCCTTGGGCTCCCCCTACTGGTCAAACTGCACTACTTCCTTTAAGCACATAAACTTCATTTTGTGCAGGAGTACATCAAGTATTTGGTAAGTCCAGACTCCACTTTGAGGAGATGCATGGGGAAGATGAAACCAGTGCAGTCACCCTGCCCCCATCTTTAGCACATGACAGTAAATGGCAATCTAAAACCCTAAAACAGCATCACTGGTAAGGATTAAACTTTACTCCTTTTACCATCTCCTACACCATTACTAGTTATTTTGTATTTTGTTATTTTATGTATTCAGACTGCAATGTTTTTCCCAATAAAAACTCAAGTTCTGCTCATCCAGTCTGGGTAATTAGGCGACAGAAGGGTTTATCTGCATGTCAAGCTGTACACAGAGCACAGGGTGACATACAGCAGGGACTAAACAAACTCTATATTGGAGACCTAGGTTAGGTTTGTTTTCACATGTGGGTGTAAGATCAACTGACAATCATTAAGGGCCAATA
The DNA here is from genome assembly GCF_032062135.1 of Pyxicephalus adspersus. NCBI lineage: Eukaryota > Metazoa > Chordata > Amphibia > Anura > Pyxicephalidae > Pyxicephalus > Pyxicephalus adspersus. Next base: position 144,209,253 of record NC_092860.1, on the reverse strand, counting down.
ATGCTGTGTGCACTTTACATGCATACAGTTGATCACGATAAGGGGAGCCCCTTCTTTGAGAATGGATTGGTAGTACACCTCAGTATAAATCATATAAACTGGAAAAAAAAAAATTGTATCTATTTATATCACAGGTGACACCCAGCCACAGAATTTACATCTCCCCGGTATTTGCATACACAGTGTGTGGGGTGTAACATCTCCCCGTCACTCTCTCTATATATCTCATTGTACAGGAGACGTCTTCTAGTTTGTATCTGACACTCCACAAACATCAAGATGATTTCTCACAGTTATCTGCTGGCCCTCATCATCATTTCTATTCAGGGTGAGAGATGAGACTCCTTCCATCATCCTCTGCACATACATCTATACATTGTACAATAAATACACACATCAGGATTGATAGGAAGATATACAGATATTTATCAATAATCAATATGTCTCTTCCCATCCTCAGGATCCTGTGGGCAGATTGTGATGACTCAGACTCCGGAATATATCTCTGTGTCCCCGGGACAGACAGTCACTATGACATGTACAGCCAGTAGAAGCTTAACTGGTAGCGGTGGCAGCTATCTACACTGGTACCAGCAGAAGCTCCAACAACCTCCAAAGCTTCTTATCTATGCTGCCACCACTCGGCAATCCGGAGTCCCAGACAGGTTCAGTGGTTCCGGATCGGGAACTAACTACAAATTAAATATTAATGGAGCAACTGAAGAAGATGAAGCAAGTTATTACTGTCAGCATGGTTGGGAGTTCCCACTCACACAGTGTTACAGAGCCGTACAAAAACCTCCTTCCTCTTTTTTTTTTTTTTTAGAAGATATAATGATATAAACACTGTAATATATGATTAAAGAATACATACTAATGATCCCTGAAGGTAGAATCTGAAATTTTACAGAAGTAGGTTACCCTCCCTAGCGGTCTGATTCTGGCCCTATTTCCATGCAAAAAGCGGTACCATTTTTTGGATGGAAATTTATTTTACATTGTAGGCCTATAATTCTTAGGCATAACTCACTGACATATGTCTAATAGTTAATAAATTTATTAAAAAAAAAACACAAAAATCCGTTAAAAATAAAAAACAAAAAAGTATTATTGGATATAACTGTACAGTAGCATATATAATATGTATATAATATAATTATATATATATATATATATATATATATATATATATATATATGAATATTTGTTTGAATCCAATACAAATTTATTTGAATTTCTCGTCCAATTTTTGCATGGAAAATCCACCCCAAGTCAGACTTGGGTATACGGCTAGAGGGGTTTAAAATGAGGGGTCAGATTGATGAATCAGGAGTTTAAATAAACATTTTAGCAAGGTGTTTTGATATGCCACAGCAAACAGACATAAAAATAACATTATATTTAAAACTGCAACAGCTGGGAAGTCCCTAGCAGAAGATAATGTAGATGCTCTGCATTGCATGCTACATGCAGAGAGGATAAAGTAGCTCTTTTATTTTATAATTCTGAATAAAGCATGAGTCCACTAAGGGACAATAGGGGAGGGGAAGACAGTCGGAATATATTAATATTTAGGTACTTGCAGCATTTACATAAAATAAATGGCAGCTGTTGTGGCTTTACATCTAAGTGTGTTTCCTTCCATTTTGACCACCCAAGTCTCATCAGCCTTCAGGGCTGAAGACCAGGAGAGCCTTCTATGTCGTGCTGGGTCAGATAACTGGTTAGATTTCCAAAGATTAAAATTAAAGTAAACTTAATAATCAAACTAGTCCATTCATTTGACCATTGGGCTGCCTGTTTTGAAGACATGATAGGCAGATTAACAGCCAACTAAAATCATCTGAGATTTAGCGTGTCAATGCAGTCTCCTGGTCACTTCCGGTCATTCCATCACGCTTGTTCAGAGATGAGCAGAGATTGTTACAGGGCAGAGATGAAGTAGTTCTTATCTGTGCTCCCCATAGCTAAAGATCACTGCAATCATTATCTGCTCATTGCTCATAAAAGAGAGCAATACATTTAAACTAGAAATGATTTTTTCCTGCAGTGATGTATAAGGGACTGGTTCAGGTCTTTCTGGAGCTGATGCAAACCTATTATTGCAAATTTGATATTTGTGATGGAAAAAACGACATATAATTAAATAAATAAAGGCAAATTGAGGTAGATTCTAGGTGAAGTTAATCTTTCTTTTGATTTCTGACTTGAAGAATTCCACATCAGTGCCTGCATCTCTTGTGACAAAATCTCTCTTAGGGGAGCCCAGGAACTCCTGGTGGGGTTCTACAACTTACCGTAAGGTCCAGATTCCTTTCAACACTTAATTCGACCCCTATTGAAAAAGAACTTTTTCAAAGATCAGTGACAAGATTCAAGATGTCCTCTTATATCAGTACTTCCAGACACCAATCTTTGGAGACCAGAATCTGCACACATTTTTATTATTTTTCCAATAGACACCAATAACTTGCGGGATACAGAGAGTCAGAAAACAACGCTGATGTATAAAATCCTGGCCTGTCTGCAACACTCAAAGACTTGGACAGCCCAGTCATTTATCATAAATCATCCACTTATAAATGATATATGTGATATATATGTGAAAGGCTTATTTATAATTGTGAAGAGAGAGTAGCTTTGTCCCAAAAGGGAGATTTAATAAACTATTAGTCTTAGTAAAGAATTCATGTGAAAAAAGCAGAAATATTTTTACAATAAAATCCCCAGCTGCCAAGTAATCTATTATAGCATCTATGGTTTGTAGGATCTATTAGGCTTTATTCATTGAACTTTACACAAGGCTAAGAATTTTTGTTGTTTGTCATGTGACTGTAATTTTCAAATCGCATAGTAACATGCATGTCGCTATATTTGAAAATAATTATCCTTATCCTGGTGTGTAAGCTGTAATGTTAATACACATTAGATCGCACAATTTTATCACTTGAATTTTTTGGCTAGACTGACAGATGTTCATTGGAACAATGTTACCCTTATTTATATTAAGGACTTTATTTCAGCTCTTAGGGTGCTTTGTAGTTCATAAATGCTTTAAACTTGGTTGCTATTGGCAAAAGTACATTATAGTGGTGATCTGAATTTATTGCAGTAGGAGATGGTTAGCTAATGCATGTTATGGTTACCTTCTCAATAGCTTGAATAGTGGTGCATATATACCGTAGCTGTAAAATGAATCAGAACTTAAAAGGCTGAATGCATGAAACTATCCTAATGCTTATTCTAGGAGTGTTACACAGAAAAGGATAGAGCTCAGGTGAGATTTATACTTGCAGTTCATAACCTATTTGGGTGCTGTTCCTACTGGCAACAGCACATTATAGCGGCCAGTTGAATACAATTAGAGGTGAGCGAATTTCTCAAAAATTGGAATCGGCTTGTTAGCCGAATTGTTTGAAAAGATTTGCTTTGATATGAATTTATTTGCGGTGAATAGCGTTACAAAACGGCTATTTCCAGTCTGCAGAGAGCCTTTATAGTGGTGTAGAAGACTGTGCCTTGTGGACTAATCATGGGTAAAATTATTGATAAATACACCACTTAATGACGCTGACAGTTGACACTGTTTGCCAGGTAAGCAAGTTGTCACACTGTCCATGCTGACTAGGTTTTAAGAGGTTCAAATGGACAAATCTGTATTTGAAACAAAAAGAGTGTTTTTTTATAGGAATTAATTCACCACCAGTGAGATTTTGTGAAAGTCACATTTACTATGTTTGTAAATATGCCCCATTAGTTATTAGACATTGTAGACATAGCACTCACTGTGACACTTTTGTAAATAAGCCTGACCAGGGTTCCCCTCCTAATTTCTATTTTTTATGGACAATAAGTGAACAAAAAATATAGCCCTGAATATTTCTTAATGAATAGACGGCAGAAACAAAAGTGCGTTCTGTGAACAATTTGAGGGGTGAATAAACTGTGGAGGAGGTCATGCCTGTGGCCTGTGGTCATACATGTTTGTTGTAACTACATGACCACAATTGGGAACAATAATTTTTGCAGCAGATCTGTGCCCAAGTCATTCACAGAATAAATTTACATCAGGAGACTTGTAGGAAGAAGAAGAGATGGAGAGAGAAGAAAAAGGGGGAAATAGGAAGGGAGAGGCAACCCTGATACATCTCCCAGTATTGGTTTTGCGTTGAGCTCCCCCTACTGGTCAAACTGCACTACCTCTTATAAGCACATAAACTTCATTTTGTACAGGAGTACATCAAGTAGTTCGTAAGTCCAGACTCCACTTTGAGGAGATGCATGGGGAAGAAGCAACCAGTGCAATCATCCTGCCACCATCTTTAGCACATGACAGTAAATGGCAATCTAAAACCCTAAGACAGCATCCCTGGCAAGGATTAAACTTTAATTCTTTTAGCATCTCCTACACCATTACTAGCTAGTTTGTGTTTTTTCACCACACATATTCAGGCTGCAATGTTTTTCTTAATAAAACATCAAGATCTGTTCATCCAGTCCTGGTAATTAGGTGACAGGAAGGTTTATCTGCATGTCAAGCTGTACACAGAGCACAGGGTGACATACAGCAGGGACTGAACAAACTCTATATTGGAGACCTAGGTTAGGTTTGTTGTCACATGTGGGTGTAAGATCAACTGACAATCATTAAAGGCCAATAATGCTGTGTGCACTTTACATGCATACAGTTGATCTGGATAAGGGGAGCCCCTTCTTTGTGAATGGATTGGTAGTACACCTCAGTATAAATCATATACATGTTAATGTGCTTCGTGTATTGTACCTTACACTGAAATGTATCTATATTTATATCACAGGTGACACCCAGCCACAGAATTTACATCTCGCCCATATTTGCATACACAGTGTGTGGGGTGTAACATCTCCCCGTCACTCTCTCTATATATCTCATTGTACAGGAGATGTCTTCTACTTTGTATCTGACACTCCACAAACATCAAGATGATTTCTCACAGTTATCTGCTGGCCGTCATCATCATTTCTATTCAGGGTGAGAGATGAGGCTCCTTCCATCATCCTCTGCACATACATCTATACATTGTACAATAAATACACACATCAGGATTGATATGAAGATATACAGATATTTATCAATAATCATTATGTCTCTTCCCATCCTCAGGATCCTGTGGGCAGATTGTGATGACTCAGACTCCGGAATATATCTCTGTGTCCCCGGGACAGACAGTCACTATGACATGTACAGCCAGTAAAAGTCTTTTTGACTCTACAGTATAAGGTCACCTAATAGCCTGGTACCAACAGAAATCAGGCCACCCTCCTAAACTCCTCTTGTATCACACCAGTACTCGAGCATCTGGGATTTCAGACAGGTTCAGTGGATCTGGATCAGGAACTCAGTTCACAATGACAATACAAGGAACAGCTTTAGACGATGAAGGAAAATATTACTGTCAGCAAGGTTTGGAGTACCCACTCACACAGTGATACAGAGCCGTACAAAAACCTCCTTCCTCTTTTATTGATATCTTGTGTATCTCATAATAACCAAATGTCACCTTTTAGTGAGAGAGAGAGAAATTTCCTATTTCCTCCAGTCCATCCATCCTGTTAATACCACTGTTGTATGTGATTACTGGTTACATGGGAAGATTTCCAGACTGTCTAATTTCTGTAGAAACTAAAGAGTTCCTCTCATTTACTTCTTTACTATCTTTACTTCTTCAACTTTTTTTCTACCAAATCTGGACACAAGAAGGAGACTCCATTATAATTAATACATTTTTAATTTACTTACTGTTTAAATACTACAACATAAGCTGGGAAATCAACCCATACCCGAATGTTGCTAACATTATAAAAAAGAAGAAAAAAAAAACAGAGGGGCCAATGGTAAGGATTTCTAGTTACAGCTTATAATAAAGTATGGACCACAACATTTTTATCTTCAAAATGCCATACCATGGTTTATACTCAGTTCACACAATACATATATACGAGTATATATATTTATATAGAGAGAGGGAGGGACTCGGCTAATAAATATGGACTTGGCTAACAATCGTAAAAAAAAAAAAAAAAAAAAGAAGCAGGAAGTAAGACGGCTGGTAACATACTGCATGACAAATTTACAAGTACTTCCTGTGTACTGTATCAGAAAGTGAGGGAGAGACATTGCTTTACATATGAAAGGAACTTTCCTGCTGCTTGTGTGCAGGACGGAGGCTTGATGGGGGGAGGGGTGGTTTGCATGACTTGCAGAAGAAATCTTTTGCTAAACTCAGCTGAGGTTGTGGGTAATCTTAGGGGGTGAGCTCGTCTGCAACCTCTCAGCCTCTTGTAACTCCAAGACAAACTCTGCAGTTGTTACTTTTTGTATATCAAAGCACATATTGCTCCAGATGTTAATGAATGTCTAAGCTTCATAAAGTTTTTTTTTTTTTTTGCTTTGTTTGTGATTATCTCCCAATGAATATTTTATACAGTAACTGACACCCTGCTGCCTAATAATATGTTGAAACTGTTCCAACAATTAAAGTTATTAACAAAACCCCGTAACATGGTAAAGTCTTCAAAATTCCCTGTAAATCCGACAGACACGTGTAAACCTGTCCCGGGTGATAAGTAATCTGCACATAAAAGTGCATTCCGCCTACATTATTTAAAAGGATAAATAAAAAGAACTTAGTAAAATGTGTACAATTACCATTTTTGCTCACCTCTATACCATAAACATGAACTCCCATCATAGGTGGTTTGTTCCTCCCTGCAATCATATCATCATTTAATAAAACAAAGTAAAAGCACAATACAACACAGAAAATGAGAGATGAGATGTGACACTTTGTAGCACAAGTCTAAAATATTTAGCAATGTCTACTAAATCTCTAACTTCCCCCCTTCTCTTGGCTGTTTTTTCCATGTCAGGTATTGATTTTTTCATCAACTTTTTAAATTTGTTTCAAGAAAATGCCTTATATATAAATAATGTATATCATGATGGAAGAACACAATTTGGATATTATGATGTTAGCAAAAACTTATCTACATTTCATTGCTTATTATTAGTAAATGACAGTGGTGGAATCATGTCACAAAACCCTTCATACACCTAAGGATGTCACCTTGTCATTGTACACCTGAACATTTACACTCCATCTCAGATCAGCTGTGTTGGGGAAGAGTACTTGAGTATCTTTGCCTCGGGTGTCAGACGACCTTGTCCTGGCATTGTGTATCATTTGGACATCTATTATGAATGCTGCAGCCAGACTCATCCATCCTTCCCTCCGCTCCTCCTCCGCTCCATCTCTTTGTAGTTCTCTCCATTGGCTTCCATTTCACCTTAGAATCAAATTTAGGCTCCTGTGCTTTGCCTTCAAATCCCTCCACAGTTATTGTCCCACTTACATTTCTGACATGGTTAAAAAATACTCCCCCTGCCGCTCTCTCCACTCCTCCAATGACCTACTAATGACTTCCTCACTCATAACCTCATCACACGCACGGTTACAAGACTTTTCTAGAGCTGCTCCAACTCTCTGGAATGGTCTTCCCCGTCCTATTCGGCTTGCTCCTACTTTCTGCTCATTTAAAAGAGCGCTCAAAACCCATTTTTTCAAACTTGCCTACCCGGCTTCTTCTGTCATTTGAAACCATCACTACTTCCCACCAATACATATCTCCCCTCCTATTGTGTGTGAAATTCCCCCACCTACTAGATTGTAAGCTCTTCGGGGCAGGGTCCTCCCCTCCTGTGTCACTGTCTGTATTAGTCTGTCATTTGCAATCCCTATTTAATGTACAGCGCTGCGTAATATGTTGGCGCTATATAAATCCTGTTTATTAATAATAATAATAATAATAATAATATAGCAGACATTGTACAGGTGACATCTCAGTATTCTGTGTCTATCAGTGCAGAGACATCAAGATGGGTTCTCAGGGGATTCTGCTGCCTCTCATACTGCTTTATATTCAGGGGGAGAGAATATTGAAATCAATGATTATAACATAGGATATAAAGCAATAAGTTATCAAATATTATATATCTTTGTCTCTTGTTCTTCCTCAGGATCGTGTGGCCAGATGGGGATAACTCAGACCCCAGATTACATTGCGGTGTCACCAGGAGATACAGTCACTATCACATGTAAACTGAGTTCTTCTACCAGCTATTTAAGTTGTACCAATAAAAATCAGGACAATCACCTAAACCTCATATCTATGTAATAAACATCAGATCTAACATAAATCTGGAAATGATTACACCTTAACAACCAGCAAAGCAGAAGAACAAGATGAAGCCAAATATTACTGCCAGTATACTGGTAATACACCATTCACACAGTGATATGAGCCGTACAAAAATCTCCTTCCTCTTTTATCTGGAAAGTACTGCATTAGCATAATGAAACTAGTTTGACTTGAAAAGATATTCATAATATTAAAAAACAAACCTGCATATTAAAAGTAAATCCACATTTAAAATGTGTGAAAAAATATTTTACAGCACTTAATATAAAGGCATTGCTTTCTTTCCAACTAATGTTTCATTTATATTCCAGATTTAGCAAAACCTTGGTTTGTGTTGGTTAGGATTTTCTATTGGTTCCCCTGTTGGTAAAATTGCACCTCACTCTCTTCCAAATTGGGCAGAGTTATCACTGAGAATTATATAGAAGTGATATCCTCCTGAGGGGAGGGACAAATAAAAGTGTTCTTAACAGGAATATGTCAGGGGGAGATTTGGAATGCTTACATACAAGTGTATCCAGAGTGCCCCAACTCATCCTCTATCCAACATACTGCACTGAATAATACAATCATTTGTTCTTTTATTTATATTGTTACTTCCTTGTGACATTGGGCCTGATATATTAAAGCTCCCCAATGCTGTAAATATTAGTATATTATATTATATTAAATATAAGTATTCAAAACATTTGCGCTAGCAAATTATTTTGAAGAAATACATTTCAAGGTTGCTGGGTCACCCGGCTTCACTGATGAAAGTTTATCCTCTCCGGCCCTGGCAGCTTTAATAAGTCAGGCCCATTGGGGTAATAGCAAAAATAGAATAGGCACCCAGACAGCAGCTAGAGTTCCTCTCTAATGTCTGTTTGTCAAAAGCACAGACACAGGACAATTATTTCTTCTCCTATTAGGAATGTTCCCGCACCCAATGAATAGGAGAACCAGGCACAATCTAATTTATCATACATTCCATAGAAAGTGGGGATTCTGTGTAAAACATTTCTGGTATGAAGTCTCCAGATGTTATAAACTCAGGATGGAAGATAAGTGTATGGAAGTGTCCTCTAGTAATGTTCTATGAGCACAATTATTAGACATTTCATATCTCTATCCCAGAGCTGGATACAAAGTAAATGATTGAAGCAGAATTACCATTACACCCGACTGTCCCTGATATGGGGAGACTGTCCGTCCATCAGATCCCTCTGTACCCCTTCCCTGCTCAGTTGTCCCTCTCTTTGGGAAGATATATACACCTCTATAAAACATTATTATTTAGATATTACAAAGTGTTATTTTTGTACTAAACCTTTATCCAGCCTTGAGATGATTCCATGTGTTTTTTTTTAAATCTATATATATAAAATTGTATGTTTGTATGTGACCATAATTACAATTTATGTGTGTGTGTATGTATCGCTCGAAAACGCATGGAGACATTTCAGTCAAACTTGCCATGCAATTGACTGAGACTTGTGTAAGTGCATCAGTCATCTATGTACAGTGCTGTGCTATATGTTAGAGCTATATTTGAATAAAACCCATGGAGACGTTTCAGTCAAACTTGCTATACATATGACTGAGACTCATGTAAGTGCACCAATCATCTTTGTACAACGCTGTGCTATATGTTAGAGCTATATTTGAATAGAACGCATGGAGACATTTCAACCAAACTTGCTGGACATAATATGACTGAGACATGTGAGTGCACCGCTGATCTTTGTACAGTGCTGTGCTATATGTCAGAGCTATTTTTGTATGTATGTATGTGTTATATATATATAGATGTGTGTATGTGATCACTAGGAAATGCATGGAGACATTTAAACCAAACTTGCTATACATATTACTGAGACTCATGTGAATGTACCAGTCTTCTTTGTGCAGCGCTGTGCTATATGTCAGAGACATATTTGTATGTATGTATGTATGTGTTATATATATAGATGTGTATATGTGATAACTAGGAAATGCATGGAGACATTCAAACCAAACTTGCTAGACATATCACTCAGACTCATGTGAGTGCACCGCTGATCTTTGTACAGCGCTGTGGTATCTGTCAGAGGTATATTTGCATGTATGTATGTGTCTATGTATTGCTCAGCAGAGTCTGCCTTTTGCTTATATTTTTACATACTTTTTTTTGGACTATAATATAAGACTGCAATAAATACATACCCGGGCAACTCTGGGTAATCAGCTAGTATAATATAAAGGAAATGTAGCTGAATAAAAAAGTGGATGATTTGCCTCCATACTTTAATGTACAATGTGTCCCACTTCCCTAACTCCGACATTGAGAGGTATAGATATAACAAGATCACCATAAATATTATTTTATGATGATCCTCAGAAAAGCCCAGAGACCCCACTGTTATTGGGAATCACAGGCCCCGGGCACCCCAAGTGTGGACTTGATGGATTCCAGATTTTAAGTTTACTAACAGCCTGCTAGTTGTCATTTCAGAACATCCTGAGGAGATGTGATTTGGGTGAATGAGAGGTGTGAACACTTCTTCATAGCCATGCTACACCTTGTTATCATGGGATGGTCGTATCGGCCTCTTCTCTGTGTATTGGCCTAGGGAACTCCTCCAAGGATTGAGTGATGGTAATGTTTTAATAAGGACCCCTGTTCTAGTGAAAGCTGACTAAGAGGAGATTTCTAAACAGAAAATCCACTGACTGATAAAATTATCAAAAAAAATCCTTCATTTTACATGTCATCACAATTGTGAATTGGATTATATATATTACAAAACTGACAGAATACAGAGACAACTGTGGGGTGAATACATTTGCATGTTAAATTTAATTCTAAAAGTTGTCCACTAGATGGCGCACTGAGATGTTGTAATTTTTAGAACACAGAATTGGAGAATAGGAAGATTTGCTGTCATAGGGAACATTTAGGAATGGTAAAGTGGAAGTAAAGTCACTGGAATAAAAAGTCACCAGGAGGCAGAGATCTCCGGCAGAAGAGACATAGAATCTTTTCCCCTGGCTCCTGGTGACTTTTTGTTCCCTATGTACACAGTGTATGGGCTATGATGTGTAGAATGTGGCCCCATACTGGGCTCTGTGACACTTATCCTGCTTGGGTAGGGAATCATTTTATATATTATATGGCTAATAAATGTCATGTATTAATATTTTCTCTACTCTGTAGACATTTTACAAATCCTGTATTACCATTATATTACTATTATTACATTGAATGGTTCATAGGTATAAACTGAAGCTTGGAAGCCACATAAAGAGACATTTTACTATCAGAGACATGTGTTACATAACACAGAATTAGGTTACATGGACATAATAACAGGTTCATAGCAAATGCACATTTAGAGGTTTCTTAGCCATCTTTATTCTTCATAAGCAGCAAAACAACTTCAGAAATATTCCCAATGCTGGGGTACAAGAAACACAAAACTACCAGACCTACAGTCTGCTCAGGTCAGAAATGACATCTGAAATGAATTATCTGCATGAAAGGTCACAACAATTATTTATTATCTGAGTAGTGACCAGGGAACCAATGCCAGACTCCAGAATTCTCATGCATTAGAAATCCAGTTCTACAAACACAGTCCTAGGTCTTCTTCATACATACCAGGAACAGCAAGGCCTGATTGTGTTGTCTGGCAGAAGTAACTGAATAACAAGGCTGGATGACCTCTGGATCAGCTAACAGATCTTGCCAGGGAAAATCATTTATATCAATAGGCTTCCTAGGCTGGGGATATACGCTGGTAAAATAAGTGTCATCTTAAACAGCATTTCACATGCTAAAGAAACCTGTGAAATAACTCTTACAGGAGTCAATAATCACACTGCCACCACTAGATACACAAATACTTTATGGCTCAGTTACTTACCTGCGGGATATCTGCAATTTGCAAGACATATACTGAAGAAAAAAGATCAAATGACCCCTTAGCAGACATACACTCCATCCCACAACATGGACCCTTCATTCATTCAATGCCGGATCATTGACATTGGGATCTCTGTATTTATTTTTAGGGATTATGGTGCAGATGACCCACAACAAGCCCTATCTGTAAAACATATTATTAAAGTTTCCACAGAAAAATCAGTTTGATCATTCAGTCTATTGGAAATGACTTTAATGTGAGGAATGCTGCTATATAGCGCTTCACCTTCTATAGCAACCGGAATTGTATTTTTGGGAACTGCCATATTACTGGAATACTTTAAAAATGTGTGTCCTTTAAATTTGATGGAAGGCATAACCAGGGATCTTAAAATTACATTCACAAACAGACTCACATTTGAAGCGATAGAATTGAACCGTGACATGATTGGAGAACCAGTAGCATTCTATATGTTCTTGTGTACTTTTGGGAGAGCAAGGTGCAAGTGATTTCATGTACCTGCAAATTTTCTGGTAAATATTTCATTAAATTAGTGATAAGTTTGCTATATCATACATCTAACTTGCCAGATTTACAAGTTAATTGCTAAGCCCTTGAGCATGGTATTATCACCAACATTGCTGGGGAAGTACATTTGCCCATTTCAATTCACATAGAACAATTAAACAAGAACTTTCATTAACCTCCTGGGCAGTTCATTTCTGTCCAGTTTTATATGTCTAACAGCGGTACATTGTTTTTTATGAAAACTTATTTTACAGTATAATATATTAGTATGAGTTAAATAAAGTTTGAAACACAAAACCATGTCAAAATAATAAATTAAATACAATTAAAAAAAATTAAAAAATAAATATTATACTTATACTATTATATTATAGAGTAAAATACACATATAAATTCACTGTATTGCATTCAAACCAATTATTTTGTATTGAATGCAATACAAATAGATATGTATTTCCTGCTCCGAGCGGAACGTCCGCGTGCACCCACTTCACTGGGAACTCCCCGCTGGCTCTTCGGGTGCAGAGAACGCTGGAAGAAAGAAGAAGAGGATAGCAAATGAGGACGCCAGTGGATCGGATAAGTCTTTATTTACTATTATTTCCTATAGGTTTACCCACCCTGAGTGTGACTCGGGGTTACTGCTACTAGCATTTTTTTTATATTCTGAGTCATACTTGGGGTTAACGCTGAAGGGGGTTAACCTTCTGGGCAGTAACCCCGAGTCTGACTCGGGGTAGAAAAAACATGCTGAGAGAGGTAACCCCGAGTCACACTCAGGGTGGGTAAACCTATGGAAACAATAGTAAATAAAGAGCTTACCTGATTGGCCAGCGTCCCGTGTCATCCTTTGGGTCTTCTCTCTTCCTCTGGCCGGCTTCCTCTGCAACCAATGACGGGAGAAAGATCCCGGTGATGTCGGTGCGCGCGGACGTTTCGTTCAGGGCGGGCTGGAAATTCAAATTCATTTGTATTGCATTCTATACAAAATAACTGTATTGAATGCAATACAGTGGATTTATATTTGTAAAAGTGGTACATTGTCTTGGATGAACATTTATTTCACCGTAAAACAAAATAGTATGAGTATATTATATATATATAAATATTCTTTTTTTAATCTTTTTATTTATTATTTTGACATGATTTTGTTTTTCAGCATTATTATACTCTATTATACTATTATATTATACTGTAAAATACATTTTTATGAAATACAATGTACCGCTTTTAGACATAAAAAAACAGACAGAAATGAACCGCCCAGGAGGTTAAACAGCACAATATTTAATTGTTTATTATTATATCCCCAGTATTAAACAAAACACATTATATATATAATAATGCCAATATGTTACATCTGTAAATAACATTAGCATTCATTGTACCAGAATATTGTGATTTTAGTATCTTCATAAAAAAAGACAAATCACCCAAACACATTTATAATTGCAATGATATAAAAGCAGACAGAATTATATATTTTGGGAATGATTATGTTACCAATAATTTGTTTCCCTGTATTTTTTATTAGTTAATAATAATGGTCCATTCATGTCACAAAACCCCACAAAATGTACCTAAAGGTGTGATCCTTGATGTGCGTTAGAACATTCACATTCCATCTATTTCAGCTCAGCAGGTGTTGAGAGATAAGCACTTTAGTATCTGGGTTCTAGATGACCTTGTCCCAACATTGTGTAAAATTGTGACATTTGTGAACTACCAGTGAACACAGAATCTACCTATAGTTATTGTGTTTCCAGGATTCATCATTCTTTAGTCATATTTTTTCCCTGAATATTTTTTCTAAACAGATTTTATGTGTTTTTATTAAGAAAGATAAGAATGTGAATGATAATGAGTTATAGATACATAATATATTTGCATGTTTCCTGTTTTCCATATGTCGGGGTGTTTCCCCCTAATGATTGCAGCTGTTATATATTGGACATTGTACAGGTGACATCTCAGTATTCTGTGTCTATCAGTGCAGACACAAGATGGGTTCTCAGGGGATTCTGCTGCCTCTCATACTGCTTTATATTCAGGGTGTGAGGATTAAACAATGATAAATTGTACAATAATGTGGATATGTTGTTATATTATCACTAATATTGTGAATGTTTCCTTTACAATCCTCAGGCTCCTGGGCACAGATTACACTGACACAGTCTCCAGGTTCTATCACTGCAAATCTAGGAGATACTGTCACCATGTCATGTAAAGCCAGTACTGGTCTGTGCAGCTACTTAGACTGGTACCATCAGAAACCAGGACAACCTCCAACACTGATTATTAGGTATGCCACCACCCTGCATTCTGGGGCCCCAGACAGGTACAGTGGATCTGGATCTGGAACAGATTTCACTCTTAAATCAGCAACATGAAGGCTGAAGATGAAGGAACATTTTACTGTCTGCAGTATAAAAGCTACCCTCTCACACAGTGATACAGAGCCGTACAAAAACCTCCTTCCTCTTTTACTAACAATAAAAACTCTAATAGTGCTTAAACATTTGCCCTGAATATGTATCTGGAAAGGTAATTCCTGTTTATAGTAATTTATGATCTATATATCTACCAACCATCAGTAAATTATTGAAGCATTATGAAAATTTTATGAAGAGTACCTGTCTGAAAGCAACAGATCTGTGTAGCGATGAAGAGAGTTCTACAGATCTAATCACCGCTTAATCTAAGATGTTCTTGGTAATAGTTTTCTTGCCCTTTAATTTAGTGAACAAAACAATATTTCAAATGTATGGTTGATTTGTTGACAAAGTAATAGTTTTCACCTTTGTTTTCAGTTAGGTGAAATTCTCGGATTAGCTCTAGAAATGCTTTATAGAATAAACCCCAATGCAAGGCATTAAATATATTCTGTATGTTTCATGTATCTTAAAATCAAAAATACATCATTTGTATAATAATTTTATTATAAAATACATTATAATTGCATGGCTTACAATGTGATGGAAAGTGTCTGTGCTGTCTGCATCAATCTGTAAAACTTTAGAAGGGGATTTAGTACTAGAAAATGGTTCAAATCTAGAGATGATGGAATTAACGGATCTGTAAAATCCCCTGAGGAAGTTGTAAAATTAGAATCCATTCAGAATTGATGGATTGTTTAATCCTCAGCAAATTTAGAGAAATCTACTGGTATGTATTTAAATGAATCAGAATGATCACAAATGTATATGATTTATTATAATTCTCTCATTTAAATTCAATAAATTACTAATCCAATGAATTGTTGATTTAGACTTGTGCAATTTCAGTGCTCTTCAGTTATTTTGTATACTTTGTTGATAATCATAGGCTGAAACTTTATTCTGTTTCTTGCAACTCAGAATTCTTTCTTTCACCGTGTGAAATCCAGTCAAAATAATTACACTGGTCAACAAACGTTTTCTTGCCAAACAGATTAAAGTCAATTTAAGTTATGTTTGATGCACAGATTTCAAATATGTTATCAGTTTTACTAGATTGGCTCTAGTTTTTTAAATAATGACCTCAATAATAACCTCATAGAAAACTAATGAAACATGAAAACAAGCAAAATTAAACAAGATACTTTTTTTGAACATTAACCACCTGGGCGTTACACTGATGTCTAGATTTCTGTACCAAAAGCGTTACACTGTTTTTCATGAAATTTTTTTTTTCAATTGTGGACCTGTAACTTACAGAAATATGTCTGAACAAGGGTCTAGTAGATATCATGAATATAAAAAAAAGTTGAAAACACACAATCATGTAAAAAAAAAAAAAAATACTTTTAATAAAATTAAATAAAAAAAACAAAAATCAGCTTAAAAAAGAAAAAAAAAATAAATAAAAAAAATGAAAAATACAATAATTCTGTATACTGTATAGTAATATATTTTTCTAAAACACCTCCCTAGTGTGGTAAATTTTAAAACAGAGTCCAACGTCACATACCTATAGACAAAACCACATAAATATATTTTGTATTATTTTGTATTGGATTGGATACAGGACTTTGTATTGAATCCAATACAAAATACTTGAATTTCCCGCTACGACCCCCATCGACGAGCGCATGAAATTTATTTTGAGATTGTAGGCTATAATTCACCGAATTACTGAATAATTACTTATAATTCACCGAATTACAACAAATTACCGTATAACTCACCGAAATATGTCCAAAATTTTATAAATTTACTAATAGAAATTTTTTTTTTATAGAACATAATAAAAATTAAATTTAAAAAAATAGTGTATAATGTAATTTATATGTACAGTAGCTTATATAATATATATATAATACAATTATATATTACAATATATATAATACAATTCCTTTTTTTCGTACTTTCTTTTTCTTCTTGTGTCAAATAGGCAAAAAGCCAAATGGCATCACCTAAATGAGAAAGTAGCAGATAAGACAGTTTCATATTTTAATTAGGTTTTAATCCTTTCAATTTCTTTGTCTAAACACCTTGAAGAACTGCAGTGCTTAGATTACTGGAAGTCCCAAAGTATAGTGGGTGCTGTATATATCAGTGGATACAAAGAAGGGGATTTCTGGTATTTAACCACCTGGGCGTTACACTGATGTCTAGATTTCTGTACCAAAAGCGGAACACTGTTTTTCATGAATTTTTTTTTTAAATTGTAGACCTGTAACTTACAGAAATATGTCCGAACAAGAGTCTAGTAGATATCATGAATATAAAAAAAAGTTTGAAACACAATCATGTAAAAAAAAAATTACTTTTATTAATATTAAATAAAAAACACAAAAATCAGCTTAAAATAGACGACATAAATAAATCAAAAATATTGAAAATGCAATAATTCGGTATACTGTATAGTAATATATTTTTTTAAAACACCTCCCTAGTGTGGTAAATTTTAAAACAACGTCACATACTTATAGACAAAACCACATAAATATATTTTGTATTCTTTTGTAGTGGATTGGATACAGGACTTTGTATTGAATTCGATACAAAATATTTGAATTTCCCGCTATGACCCCCATCGACGGGCGCACGCATGGACATCATCAGGAATCGCCGAGGGACGCATACGCGAACGCTGGGTATCTATGTATTTGTGGGGGTCAGCTTTTTTGTTTGAGCAGGCCATTATAACTTTCATTAAGTCCAGATGAACTTGCAGTATCTTCAATCTTCATGTCCACTGCATGTATTTCAGCATATCAGCTACACCCTCCCTCTCAATCTGATCATTCTCTCTGTAGTGGGTTGAAAAGCAATAGTAGTCCAAATTTGGGTTTTGGTGTGACTATAGCTCAACCATCAGTGTATCACACAATTGTTCATCAGCTGTCACATGCTCCCAATCCGAAGCCTTTTTGCAAAGTTTCCCATCAATCATGATTACAGGTGCTTCCAGTTCAACAGGGGCAGTCACCAGTCCCTCTAACTGTTGATTCAAAATGGTTGATTCCTGAGCAGAAATACCACCACTTTAACTTAACACTGTCTGTTTTACCACTGGTTGTCGTTTGGTACTTCATCTAGAGCTGTTCCAGATAAGAATTCATTAGAAGCTTTTCTAGATCTTTAGCAACCAATCCATGACAAATCATTGGGCTGTGTGGGTAACCTTGTAATAATCCAATTGTGGCATGTTGTTTTCCATCCAAGATAAACACAAATTGGTCCCGAGACTCTCCATCAATGGTCTTTGGAAAGAAAATGTTTGATAAATCAAGAACCATATGCCACTCCCCCACTGTCTGAGCAACAGTCTGTACAAGTGTCACCATATCCAAATCAGCCGCAGCCAATAGATGGACCCTTATATTTAAACCTCTTGATAGTCAGTGGTCATTTTGTAGTATCCATCAAGTTTATTTACTGGAAAAACAGGAGCAATAAATGGTCTGAACACTCCAGCTTCCAACATGGCCTGAACAGTCTCTGTAATTTTATTATGTACCCCAATATTGCTTCAAATAAACTGGGTGCTTCAGGGGTAGAATGTTTGACCAGTACTGACCCATAATCATCCTTAAACCTTACAGGATATGCTGCATTCCTTTGGGATGACCTCATGTCTGGTATACATATACCAGTATATACTGATAAAGCATTATTGTTGGTGAGACCTAACTGATATTAAATAAATTGTGCTAACCCAACAAGAGTTACTTTATGAGTATTGAAAATATACTGTATTTTTCATGTGTCTTAAACCAAAAATATGTTTTTATATATAATTTCCTAATAAATCAATTACATAATATACAGCTAATGCTAGTAAAGTTCCTGTGCTCTCCATTATTGTAATCTTCTAAATTTTTTAACAACCTCTGACAAACCATAAAAAGTGGGCATATATCATTGGCACAGCAATGTACACTTGTTCAAATGGTAAAGAAAAGTTAAAATCTAGAGGTGATGGAATTAGATCTGTCAGATCCATTAATAATATTGGTAATCAAGAATATAGGCACTGGCAAATTGTTCAATTCTCAGCAAATGTAAAGAAAACAAATGGTATCAATTGAAATAAAATGTTCACAATATGACAGTTTGTGGTATAACACAGCTCATTAAATCTAATAACGTGCTTATTTACAGTTACAATTGTTTCTTTTATGAGTTACATTTCGTTTTGTTTTGTTTTTTTACCATATTTTTAATAGTTTATAAAAATTTATTTTTATAATTAAAAATGTTAATAAGTGCTGAATATTCCCATTTTTCTATAGTATTCCAAGGGATAGAGTGGATTTGGGTTTTCTGTTTATGTTTACTTACCAAGTTTAAATTTTTTCCTAGGAAAATCCATGAGCCAATTAGTTATAGGGGCATTGCCCCTGATTCATCAAGCAGAATCGGATTATCGGTCGCGCATTCATATTCGCGATCCGAAATCGTATGCCATCTCGCTATTCAGCAACTGAAAAAACTCGCACCTGGGGCCGCGCATCTCCGGCAGCTTTACACTGGCGATGTGTGTACATATACATAGAAAAGAGAAATTACAAGAAGAAATAGGCAAAGAGGGCTTTTTGGACCATATTGCTTCACATTGAAAACATTGCCCATTTCTTCCTATGATTTCTGATGTCATGGGCTTGGCCACAGGCAATATTCATGGAGGATATTGCCTTTGTTTAAAAGAAGCAATCCACATTTGCATTTACAAAATCGCCTTAATTGGCAGATTCACGCTCCCTATTGCTTATTATTGTGAAGGCTGGAATCCGGCTGGCAGTGAGGCAAGTGTACGCGCACACTCGAGTCCCGGACCGCGGTAAACCGCGATCGATGGCCGCGCGTACTTTCGCGCTTCCAGCGAGCGCGGATTTTATTGTTGAATCAGGGGCATTGTGTATACCAGTGTTAAATAGAAAGCTGGCCATAAATTCAGTGAAAGTAACCTATGGCATTTTCAGAAAGTTACAACAGTCACTGATATAAATGGAAAGATCATTTCTAATAATAATATATTCCAAAATGTCTTATGTAGCAATGACATGTTATATTAATTGTTTAACACAATATTCTAAATAAAGTTTTTTTCTATTATTTGTGTCTTCTAATATTTTGTTTTTGTAACTGTCTGCTCAGTTCAGAATGAAGAGTTAAAATTTTGGTCCTATGCTACTCCAATTAAAATGTTTTGGTTCAATGTTTTTCCAGGTATCACTGTGTAATCTCAATGAAAATAAGAGCATTTGAAAATATAATGATTGACAGAATTTCATAAAAACAGAGTTTCAGTGTTATTTTAAGGCAAGTCAGATCCCCGTACCTTCTAACTTTCCTGGCATTTATCCCATTCAAAACACCCGCCTCACTGGATGCCTATACCAGGGAGTTTGTGCAAGAAGAACACCTGTCATTAAAGATTAGTCTCCATCTCTACCATGGCTAGGAGAGCTACCCAGAGATAGGAAAAAGTGACCAATAAGACAACAAAGAGGACCAAAACCCCTCAACAAATCAGCTAAAACCAAACTACTGAAGATTTGGATAGGTTCTAGACTGGGAGCACCATTCCTTAAAGGGACACATCAATTTAAGGGGAGCTAAATCTTTATTTAGAAGAGCAGAGAATGAAGCCGTATTTCACACTAAGAGGTCTATTTCTGATTGTTTTCACCAAAGATTCACCAAACTTTTACCTAAATTTTACACATTATTAACATTGGGTTAAAAATGTGTGAACCATTCATAGAAAGTTGATTCACACATTTTCCAAATGAGTCTAATGTAAAACATGTTTAATTTGGAATAAAAGTGGATTAATCATGAGTAAAATTATTGATAAACAGAGCACTTATTGACTCTGACAGTTTACACTGTTTGCCAGGTAAGCAAATTGTTACACTGTCCATGCTGACTAGGTCTCAAGAGGTTCAATTGCACAAATCTGTATTTGAAACAAAAAAAAACGTTTTTTTACAGGAATTAATTCACCACAAGTCATGATTTAGTCACATTTACTATGTTTGTAAATATGCCCCATAAGTTATTGGTAAATAAGCCTGGCCAGAGTTCCCCTCCTAATTTCAGCATAATTGATGAGTCTTACACGCATTACACCCCGACCATTAGTTTAATAAAAGAAGAAGATTCAACAGAATACATCTGCCAGCATTACTATGAGTACCCATACACAAAGTAACACACAGCTGTACAAAAACCCCCAACCTGCACTAATTACAAATAAAGAGAATAGAATAAAGTGTTACCACAAAGCCAGGTCTGTATTTTATTTAATGATGGTGCTTTAGAATCAGGCTGAATGCACTTCCAGGTTCTCCAACAGACCTCTGCTAAAATCACCACTTAATCCTGGTTACTTGGAATGTATATAACTTTACCTAAAAAACATATCAGCACATATAAACCTGCAAAGAGGTTAGGAATTTACTGAATTCAGCTAACCTAACAAGGGGATACTAAAAACAGCTTTCCCTGGCTGCCCTCTTGCTGCATTGAATGGGTGTAAGTAAACAGTAACATATATGCCTGCAAATAAAAAATTATTGGTTGCAGCCTTTTTGTAAAATATTTTCAAACTTTGTTATACCCCCAGCAGAAGTCTTGCCAATGTTCTGGGGTTATTCTTATTGGTTTTGCCTTGAGCTCCCCCTACTGGCCAAATTGCACTACCTCTTATAAGCACATAAACTTCATTTTGTACAGGAGTACATCAAGTATTTGGTAAGCCCAGACCCCACTTTGAGGAGATGCATGGTGAAGAAGAAACCAGTGCAGTCACCCTACCCCCATCTTTAGCACATGACAGTAAATGGCAATCTAAAACCCTAAGACAGCATCACTGGCAAGGATTAAACTTTACTCCTATTAGCATCTCCTACACCATTACTAGTTATTGTGTATTTTTTCACTACATGTATTTAGACTGCAATGTTTTTCTTAATAATGCCTCAAGTTCTGCTCATCCCGTCCGGGTAATTAGGTGACAGGAAGGTTTATCTGCATGTCAAGCTGTACACAGACCACAGGGTGACATACAGCAGGTACTGAACAAACTCTATATTGGAGACCTAGGTTAGGTTTGTTGTCACATGTGGGTGTAAGATCAACTGACAATCATTAGGGGCCAATAATGCTGTGTGCACTTTACATGTATAGAGTTGATCTTGGTAAGGGGAACCCATTCTTTGTGAATGGATTGGTAGTACACCTCAGTATAAATCATATACATGTTAATGTGCTTATTGTATTGTACCTTACACTAAATTGTATCTATATTTATATCACAGGTGACACCCAGCCACAGAATTTACATCTCCCCGATATTTACATACACAGTGTGTGGGGTGTAACATCTCCCCGTCACTCTCTCTATATATCTCATTGTACAGGAGACGTCTTCTAGTTTGTATCTGACACTCCACCGAAAAATACGGTACATATGGAGACTTGAAGAGGAAGAAGAAGAGATGGAGAGAGAAGAAAATGGGGGAAATAGGAAGGGAGAGGCAACCCTGATACACCTCCCAGTATTGTATAGTGAATGTGTACAATGTGGTGTACAGTCAATATTTGCTTTAAACTTTGTAATATATTAGGTTGAAATCCTATTTAGTATTAAATCTTAAATAAAGATAATAATACAAAAATTATAAATAAGATAATTTTCTATATGCCAGGTATATTTCTAAAAAATGAATGGAAAGCAATACTTTTTTATTCACAGTATGTGGGATTTACAACATTGTAGCAAGTTAAACTGGATTGTTCATAGCAGAGGAATTAGGAAAGTCTCCAATACTTTGCATTTATAATGCAAGCAAACAAAACGCCTGAGTACCAGAACACTTCACTGGCAGCATACTTGACGAGTCTTACACACATTACACCCTGACCATTAGTGTAATAAAAGAAGAATATGCAACAGAATAAATCTGCCAGCATTACTATGAGTACCCATACACAAAGTAATACACAGCTGTACAAAAATCTCCTACCTGCACTAATTACAAATAAAGAGAATTGAAAAAAGTGTTATCATCAGGCTGAATGCATTTCCAGGGTCTCCAACAGACCCCTGCTAGAATCACCAATAATAACTTTACCTATCAAAACATATCAGCACATATAAACCTGCACAGAGGTTAAGAATTCATTGAATTCAGCTAATCCAACAAGGGGAGACTGAAAAGAGCTTTCCCTGGCTGCCCTCTTGCTGCATTGAATGGGTGTAAGTAAACAGTAACATACATGCCTGCAAATAGAAAATTGTTTGTTAGCATTTCCTACACCATTACTAGCTATTTTGTGTTTTTTCACCACATGTATTCAGACTGCAATGTTTTTCCTAATAATGCCTCAAGATTTGTTTATCCAGTTTGGGTAATTAGGTGACAGGAGGGTTTATCAGTTTAAATCATATACATGGTATGTGCTTAGTGTATTGTACTTTACACTAACCTGTATCTATATTTATATCACAGGTGACACCCAGCCACAGAATTTACATCTCCCCGATATTTATTTATTGTATACAATCTGTCTCACAGAAAGCAAACTATATATCTTGAGATTTGCATTTTTGAGACACTAAGCTGTTTGTTAAATATTGGCATTTATTTCTTTTTAAAGCCATGAGTTGCCATAAAGTTTTTGTCTATTTCTGAGTAAATGCAATGCCAATAGAGTAAACAAAAAGGCTGTGTTTTTTGTCAATCAAAGGTGTATTAAATGTCAAAAGCCACTTACAGTCATGATAAATGATACTCATTGGTAGCAAAGTTAAAGACATTTTACTTGGGTTAGTCCCATTAGTCTATACAAGGGAATCCTTATATATAAAGGAGCATAAAACATCTCGTGACCCGACGCGTGTCGCTGACCAGCTTCCTCAGGGGATATGTTGGGAAGCCTTGTTGAACTTTAGGGAAATCATCTTAGAATATGAAAAATTCTCCTCTAAAAATAAAGGCATTTCCTGATAACATCCAAAATAACAATAAAACCAGGCAGTATTTCACAATAGACCTGATTTATTAAAGCTCTCCAAGGCTGGAGAGGATACAATTTAATTTGTAAAGGTTAGTGATTCAGCAAACCAGGAATGGATCTGGTCTAGGACGGAAAACCATTGCTAACAAATAGCAAATTACTTATGGGAAATCAATACCAGGATTGCTGGATCACCCAGCTTCACAGATGAAAGTGTATTCTCTCCAGCCTCGGAGAGCTTTAATAAATCTTGGCCAGTGATGGAGCAAATGTGCTCCGTGCAGTAGCTCTAACCAATATCAGATTAATTTGGAGTTGGCAGTGTTTGATTGAATCTCAGGAAGGATTAGTTACCTATCCCTATTTCTTATTATTTCTGAATAAAGTAATAGCTTTATACTTTACAGTACTATATATAAGAAATTATACCATACTATGTGTCCATTAGTGTCACCATGATTTTCTAAATAGAAACAATTTCATACAAATCACCTATTCATCCATATTTGTTACTCTTGGATTCAATAAATATTAAGATGTGTATATGATATGTAGTATATTATATTATTTAAATATAATTTTTCACATACGTATGTTCATTATATATTACTGGAATTTGCAGTGAAAATGAATATGTTCTGCTGGTGAATCCCAACTTGTCATCCACTTCATGTCCTATAACTCTCTCGCTATAGATTTCTGGCATTGAAACCAAATGTATTTATTATACCTGTAGCCTGGCATGTTTGAAAACAAAATTCCAGCTCAGACTGTAACAATGTTCACCTGTTCACAGGAAATCCTTCCCATGGATTCACTCATTCTGAGATCCAGCACTGGTCCTTCT
This sequence comes from Pyxicephalus adspersus, assembly GCF_032062135.1. Taxonomy (NCBI): domain Eukaryota; kingdom Metazoa; phylum Chordata; class Amphibia; order Anura; family Pyxicephalidae; genus Pyxicephalus; species Pyxicephalus adspersus. The sequence continues at coordinate 144,184,303 of NC_092860.1, read as the reverse complement.
TTCCAGTTGAATGACATTATAATCTACCTACATCCAGTGAGTGCAGGGTGCCATGTATCTGCCCCATTGGGGGGCCACATGGCCTCGGATGACAAAGTTGAAGATATGAGCAGAAATTTTGAGGAAAACAAGTGTTTCCATGAGCGCCTCTGTTGCAGAAGCACCAAAGAAACAAACAAGCTTGGAAAACAAAAATCTGTGATGGGCTATAGAAAATGCAGCAGAGATAAATCATGCTTAGTTCCCTTAGAACTTGCAGAAACCCATAACTACAATTTACTTATCTTCCACACCACCCTCTAATACTAATACATCATTTGAGCCTATAATACTTTCCAATAAAACCCTCATATACACTCCTCTCCCCTACACAGCAAATCCCCACAATACTCATCTCCTACACTAGGGGGGAACTGGTTGAACAGACTGTACACAGGACACTGTAAGTTCATGTTGAGTTGTGTCCTGTGGCTGGTAGTAAGCCGCCCATATAGAAAGGGTGATCTTGTGTTTAGTTAGAGCTCTGCGGTGCAGGGATTTATTTTGTGTTTTTGCCTGTATGTAAGGAATTATCTTTTGCTTGTGGATGAAAATAAAGAAAACAGGCAAATCCCTGTGTGAACCGTGCCGTTGTGTCACTGTCCCTGACTGCTGTGCCTACCTCTATTGAGCTGACCCCTCACAATATATATATTGAAATGAGCAATGCAAAGGGATCCAAACAGCAACTATTTAATAGCACTTCAACACACAAAGCAAAATGGCTTGGATGAGCAACCAAATACGCTCACTGTAGTTGTCCCTCTCTAACTACCCAAAAAGTATAGCAGTTTAAAGCAAAACCAGTCCAAGGCAGTCTTTAAAAAAATAAAACATGTTCCACTCACATTACATACTTTTATGGTGCAAGGCAGAGCTCTGTTCCCCCACAGCTCTGGGAATGAACTGGGCTGCTTCCTAAGCCCCTCCGGCCTGCCACACATTGGCTGATCCCCTGCCCTCAGCCTACCAGCTGAGCAGTTCCCCTGTCTCTGACATTGATCCCTCTGGCTCTCTCTCAGCCTGGATTCCTCTCTCTCTGACATTGATCCCTCTGGCTCTCTTCTCAGCCTGGATTCCTCTGTCTCTGTATCTCTCTATTGCTGAGCACTCCTTCTCTTTTGCACCTCGGTGCAAGTGCATATATCCCCAGTCAGGATTGGGTTGGGCCAAGGAACCCACCCTTTCACTACCTTGGCCGGCTCCAGGGCCCTAAACACATGGTTTCTTCCTAAAACCTATTAACTATTGCAACTCTCTTTTCCCTGAAGCCAGTTTACCGCTTTCCAGGCGCTTTGTACACTTTCTAGGGACACTCTGTCACAATATATATGATAAAGGCTGCACTTTTTTTGCTGTTACACTAATACATTAGTTTCAATGTTGCTTGAGTAATTGACTTGGGATAAATATAAGAATAAGTAATTCTGACATTTTTTTTCATTCTCACTCTCATATGATGCCAGCAACATATATTTTTAGAAGGAAGCTACCAATACATGCCCTGTTCTTTCCTACTGCTTTCAATACATGGTTGGCAAGGGGAAAAGTCAACATTGTGTAACAGGGCGGGGGCATTACTGTACATATTCACTGTACACATATATGTTGTAAACCTAAATGATTTTACAAATCTTGGTTGGGAATTTCTTCCCAAATCAAAGGTGGCACTGTCAATAAAACATTCCTATCTACCCCTGAGTAAAGCTGCGTACACACGGCAAATTTTTCTCGCCCGATAATCGGTATCGCTGGGTAGCCTGGTACCAACAGAAGGACCAACAACCTCCAAAGCTTCTTATCTATGCTGCCAGCACTCGTGCATCAGGGATCCCTGACAGGTTCAGTGGTTCGGGATCTGGAACTAACTTCAAATTAACTATTAATGGAGCAACTGAAGAAGATGAAGGAAGATATTACTGTCAGCAGGGTTATAGCTCGTTAGACAGTGATACAGAGCCGTACAAAAACCTCCTTCCTCTCTCTAAGGTAATATAAAGAGAAGAACAGCTGTGAAAAAAACTTAAATGAAAAGCAAAAAAATTTATTAATCACAATAATAACGAGGAAATATGAAAAGTGTTTTTGTCTATCAGGATATCTAAGATAATTTATGACCTGGAGCTCCTGCTATAAGGGAGACAGAAATCTTCCTCCAGGATTTTGGGAGGCACAAATTATGGTGAAATCTGAGCCACTGAAAAGTTATTTAAAATACAGGTGATTCCAGTGTAATGGCTTACCTGCTGGTTTTATATATCTCATGAATACTAGATCATTCTGCAATATGTAATAATGTTCTCACCCCGTGCAGTGTTTGGTTGATCCCTGGCAGCCACCATAGGGTTTACCCTTTTATTGTTGTTTTCCAAAAAGCATGGCAGCAGCAAATACAGTTTTTTTTCTTGTTCTTTAATAACCATTTTTAGAATCTAATTACATTATTATTGAGTCTTTGTGATTTTCTTTGCAATATGGACAATTTATGGGCCATGTAAAGAACTGGAAGGGTTCTGTACACAGCCTTCTAAAATAATTACAGCTCCCTGCTTTCCTTCAAGTGCTCCTGGACCTGAAGTAGCACATTGTAAATTGAGGTTTAGGATTGCAACTAAAGGTTGACTTCAGTCTGGAGAAATTGGTGTCCATAGACAGGCTACATTTTCACTAAGACTCCTCTAGGAAACAATCACATGTGAAGCTAAAATTTCATATTTGTATAAACTAAAAAGCAATAGACTTATATCAGGGCAAGGACAGTCAGGATGCAGTTTCAGTTGGACGTCTTCCAGCCAGAAATTGAGGGGAACTCTATCTGACTTTACAGATAGTTGGAGCAATCAGGCAGGTAGAAGTAGTTATTGCAGAACGGACATCATCTGTACTGCCTAATTATGGTTTGCTAAAAGTGAAACTTTAGTTCCACTTTAGGGTATAACCCCAGGAAAAAGCAAACATTAATTGGCTCCTTTAAACTCCAGCATAACTGGTAACCCAGTATGTAACCCAGAGGTATACAGTTATATGAAATGACAATTAGCACAGAAATGCTCTAAGGGATACAATCTTACAAAGCCTAAAATCTCATTGCTGACATTTCCTAAACATGCTGAGAACAACTTTTGCTTCTCTCACTGTGGTCTCTTACTTTTTTTTAAGATAGCGAGAAGGGTAGCAGACATTTTGACCGCCTGGACATTCAGAGGTTTGTTAACACAATTAACAGTTAAATCATATTGTCGGATCCCATCTAATACATATAAACCACCAACATCCCTAATTCAAAATATTGCAAGGAAAATAAACATATATGTGGGTGTTTTTTAAAAATATTTATTTAATAAATGTAAATGAATATATTTACATATATTTGGGACTGGGACAGTGAGTATACAATAAATAAATGCATAAAATAAATCTTTATTAATACAAAACAACACATACAACAATAAATTAAAAATATCACAAATTGGATATCACTGTCTGTATTAGTCTGTCATTTACAATCCCTATTTAATGTACAGCGCTGCGTAATATGTTGGCGCTATATAAATCCTGTTTAATAATAACAGGGATGAGCACAAAGGGCAGGAGGAAATGACCAAAGCACGAGGGGAGGGAGAGGTACCCCAAATAACACTCCAGAAGGATATCCAGCAGAAGAATGTTTTTTTTTATAAATGTTGTGCCTAATGTGCTTAATTCATATGTTAGATTTTGCAATAAAAGGTAAATCCATGGGAGATAGCAAAGCAGCAACTGCAAAGACATACATGCATATGTAGATGTAAAATGGCCACAGTGGATATAATTTATATATTTCTCAGTAAACAACGTATGCACATTATGCAAATGCATTTTTCCAGAAAGAAATACATATGTACAAAAGTAGCAGTACCAGAAGGATACCCAGCAGAAGAATGGCTTCAATTTTTTTTTATAAATGTTGTACCTAATTCATGGATTAGATTATGCAATTAGATGTTAAGTCCATGGGAGATAGCAAAGCAGCAACTGCAAAGACATGCATGTATATGTACATGTTAAATGGCCACATTGGACATAATTTACTCAGGAACTTTTATATATTTCTCAGGAAACAACGTATGCACATTACGCAAATCCATTTTTCCAATACTATAGAGAGAGAGAGAGAGAGAGAAATACATATGTACCAAAGTCTATCCAAACATATATGTACAACAGCCAGTCTCACATAAGTCATACACATGTAGCATATGATTCTCACTACCTACACTTCTCATGAACTCACAGTTTCATTGGTACAACCAATAAGAGAGCGGCAGGCCACACAAAATGGCCAGCAGACGCCGGCTCCAATAGAAGACGGTGTTAAAAACACCAAGCAGGGCTAAAAAAAAACCAAGTCAATAAGAAGAAAGACAAAAACAGCAGTACACACAAAAAGAAAAAAAAAAAAAATTAGATGAATTCTCTCACATAAGTGGACCAAGATTCCTCCAGAAAAATGTGGAAAATGAAAAAAGTCATACAGAAAATTATTACTTTGGTATTGCTGCTAAACTACAAGTTTTAAAATCATGGGGTATACTTAGTTTTTCACACATGGCTTCTCCATTTTAGCTTCACTTATGCTAATAAATAATGATGCAGTTGATCGTTGTGTGTTGTTGTTCAGCTGAAGTTGTATTTACTTCATTGGAGAACCTGTTAAAAACCAGATGATGTTTATTTTTCCCTGATACATACAATCTTAGTTTTGTAAGAGGCTGTACTTTTTTTTCCCATGACTGTAATATGTTTGTATTAGCTGTACCCATTACATGGCAGACAATGACATACATAATACGTGATGTATAGATCATAGCCACTGACTTGTTTGTTCTCATTTAATCTAAGACCACTACCGGTATTATTACATTTGCTTCGAATGGATACAAAGTTCCCAATGACTTCTTTAAATTCCAAATGTCCCCTGAGATGCCTCAGTTTGGTTGTGTTGGAACCTGGAAGTTCTCATTTCTAAATCCTGCTTATTGCATTGTAAGTGTAAAGAAGAGCAGAGTTTCTGTGACCCCCAATATCATTCTGCAGCACACAAGGTAGACCCCATGATGTCACCATGATGTATAACTGTCACCTGTTGTATAGAATGTCACATAGGGAAACATTTATGGTGAAGCATTGAAAGGTAACTGCTATGGGAAGCTTCATTAGGGAACCAATCTGTGTGAATGGCTCTACAGCACACCAAAGCCTGCACATGTTACCAAAGCCCAATGGTGTAGATTGACCCTCACAAACTCCTGGATAGAACTTCAACTACTTACCAATGTCAAAACAGGAAATAAAGTAAGGACACTGGACATGTGTTGCACAAAGACGGTTGCCGTGGTGAAATGTGAACTTTTATTTTATTACGTTAATTTAAATTATTCATAATTTGTGATGCTGGTTAGAGCTGAAATGTTTCTGTACTAAAAAAAAGTCCCTTTTATGGTCAGACCAACTATAAAGTGTTCCGTATAATAGTTCTCTAATGATATGTTGTACAATATAAAAACACTGACCAACATTGTAAGAAAATATAAATTCTAATATAAGTGAAGCATTTTCTGACTGGAAAAATCTTTTTTTTTTTTTTTTAAATGTGAACTAACTAATTTTGGTTCACTTTGAAATTGTATTTAATCCTTAAGACTTTGTTATTTAATATTGCACACAATATATTATTAGATTATAAAGTTCAGGGCTTTTGGTATATTTGTTTAATGTAAAATACTTTTCAATTGCTTTTAGAATTGACTTTATTGTCAATTTAGACCTTTACCCACTTGATAAAAAATTCCAATAAATCAATTACAATAACATTGTATACTATTTTAGGACATCCCCTCCCAGGCATGTTATTTAACAGATGTGTATATTTTTATTGTTTGAATTAGAGTTATTGAATTGAATAACAAGACCCTTTCATACAACAAAAGATTTTCACCCCCATGGTGGTGTCCAGCTTCCCATTCTCTTTGTTTATGTAAAAAAACAGTGCCAACATTTCCCTTTTATTGACCTCAATTGAGCTCACAGCAACTGACCATTTCTTAGAAAAGTCCACAAACCTAATAGTGAACTGACATTTTATGAGTTCAACACAAGGTGCCACATGTTTCCTTGTACTTGTTAAAATTTCATATATAATAATAAATTAGGAGCGAACTATAACCTATAATGGTCACTTCAATATTGTTAGAAATAAATAGATTATGGAATACAATATTCTATTCAGCTCAGGTAAACCCAAACTTCACTTGACTAGATAAAGAAAATATTTACATCTCTATTCCTGACAGGTGACAACTAACCACAGGATTTACATATTTCCTTCTTGCTGTATTTGCATACACAGTGTGTGGGGTGTAACATCTCCCCGTCACTCTCTCTATATATCTCATTGTACAGGAGACGTCTTCTAGAAGGACCAGGATTTATCCCTTACTCTTCTAGACTTCTAGTACATAGCAATGTCCTTATTTAAGTTCGCACAATAAAGTTTTGAAGAATCGCTGTACTGGAACAGATTGACAGCTGACATCTCAGGAGGATATTACACAAATAGGATGTTACACATATGGCATAGTAAAACCCCCGAATTTGCATCCCCTTTGAATTTCAATACAAATTATGTGAGGTGTAACATCTCCCCCTGTGACTCTCTATATATCTCATTGTACAGGAGATGTCTTCTAGTTTGTATCTGACACTCCACAAACATCAAGATGATTTCTCCCAGTTATCTGCTGGCCGTCATCATCATTTCTATTCAGGGTGAGAGATGAGGCTCCTTCCATCATCCTCTGTACATACATCTATACATTGTACAATAAATACACACATCAGGATTGATAGGAAGATATACAGATATATATCAATAATCAGTATGTCTCTTCCCATCCTCAGGATCCTGTGGGCAGATTGTGATGACTCCGGAATATATCTCTGTGTCCCCGGGACTAGGGCTTAACTAGTAGTGGCGACTACAACAATCTAGCCTGGTACCAACAGAAGGACCAACAACCTCCAAAGCTTTTCATCTATGATGCCAGCACTCAATTCACTCATTCAATTACTACAAATCTTACAAGATTTCACAGTTCCCCCAAACGCACTCTTAACCACGGTGGATGTGGAAGCGTTATACAGCAGTATACCCCATTCTTTGGGCCTACAATCAATATCGGATTATCTCCAAAGCGAGGATCCATAATTTGAACCGTACATCACTTTTATACTCCAGTACATATTTTTATGGCGTCGCTACATTGATGACATTCTAATCATAATAACTGGTCCAAGAGACATCCTAAATAAGATGTTGCAATCACTTCTCATCAATTTTACAAACATTGACGCACACAGATAGCATTTTTAGATATTTTCATAAATTTTTTGTCTGACAATCATATCACTACTTCACTTTACAGGAAAGAAACAGCTGGGAATACTATTCTCCACGCTGAAAGTGCCCACCCAAAATCCCTCATCAACAGTATCCCCTATAGTCAAATGCTAAGACTTAGGAGAAACTCAGCATCCAATATTGACTTTAAATTTGAAGCAAAAGCCCTGACACAGAGGCTACAGTAAAAAACTTTTAAAAGGACCTACCAAAAAGTCTCTAAACTGAATACGAAGGAACCTATTTCCAAACCCTCATCTATACAGACTCAACCTAAATTACACATTATCACGAAATTCAATGAACACCATCAGTGCATATACCAATTAATTAAAGGGCACTTGAATATCCTCACTGCTGTCCCTACCATTAGTACTATAATAGATAAAAAAAACGTGTATTACATATAGGAGATCAAATTCAATACAGGATTCATTAGTTACAAGCCACTTTATTTCCCAGCCTACCAAATGGGAGCAAATCAAAATTCAAGGAACGTTTAAGTGCATCTCTTGTAACCAGTACGACTGGATTGTGGAGAATCAGACACTTAAACTACCCAATGGTACTGTACACAAAATCCACTATCATGTTAATTGTCAGTCATCTGGTATCATCTATTTAATTACCTGTTCTATGTAGGTAAAACCAAAAGACCACTGTGCAAACGTATAAACCAACACCTTTATTTGATCAAAAAGGGGAAAATGACCACCCCTTGTCAGCTATCATGTAGAGACGGTACATCAATTTGATACACACTGCATCACCTTCGCTGCCCTGGAACAAATACCATCTAGCCCCAGGGGAGGTGATCACAATAAAAAACTCCTACAATCAGAAACTTAATGGATTTTCCTTCTAAAGGCCAATTATTTTCCTGGTATAAATAATACTTTCAGCTTTAACCCATTTTTGTGATGGTTCTTAACCATTACAAGTATAAATCTTTACTTATAATAAGGGAACCAAAACCTATTGCTAATCTTTCCTACTAAATTGATTATCAATACATATGGCTAAAACACACATTTATGTACTGGCTTCACACTGCATAAATATCTATATGTACTTTCCGGGCTATTTCCACTATTATATAACTAGATTGTGTGTATATTTTAATTGCTCACGTTCATTTGGCAGTATTTGGCAGTATTTTGGTTCACAGCCATGCAAATCTTTATTTCAGTGCATAATAAAATTAGCACTCATTCTGCCACCTAGTAGCCAATTGTCAATAGAGCACAGATAGTGTGGTCACAATAGTAAATGCTATATATTCCAATCAATATAGGGAAACGTCTAGATCAGATTGATCGTGGAATATTTTATTAATACACAACTATGTGATGCGGCAACAAGAAAGGTTACAAAATATATCACAAAATGCTTTGATTATTATAGGAAAAATTGGGGATACCATCATAAGAGAGAGATAATATATTCACAAAATATAACAATAAAATATTTTGCTACTGGTCAATTTCTAGAACAGTCAAGTATGTGCTGCCAGCATAGGTTTTTATCGGAAATGTTTTTAAAAATATCACTGTCCTGTAACATTACTGTTTTAATGCATTACCTCAAGCATGTTATTTACCAGATTTGTGTATTTGTATTTTTATTGTTTGGCAAAAAAAAAGACCCTCCCCACAAAAAAGAAAAAATATTTTTGTTTATCTGTACATATTTCCCATGGCAGTGTCCAGCTTCCCATACTATTTGTATAACAATACTATAATTATTGTTCTTTAATTAAGAATCAAACCAATCAATCGCAACGTTCACCTTTCCTTGACTCAGTGAAGTTTACAGTGACTGATCATTTATTTACAAAGATCACAAAAATATCAGTGATAAAGAAATTCCTAAAGTTTTTCCATCACAACCAGACTTTACTATCCAAGGATCTGGAATGGATTAAGGATTTATAACAAGGTATAAAATGGAATTTTGCAGAGGATATAATATATATAGTCAAATGTCTACAACAACGTACATAAAATCAATGTGAATAAATATATATATATATATATTTACGTTTTTACAGGTTCAAATTTGTACTATTCACTTTGTTATGATTTTTGTGCATGGTTGTTGACCACCAGTAGATGGTGCTCTGTCCCCATTTAAGTCCCTGTTTTGTACCATTACACATCATTTATTGTTGAGTAAAAACAAAATCTACAAAACAAGCTGTGTGACTTTACTGAGAGAACTAGATTAACAAATAGCTATACCAGTATATAGCAAAAGATTTTGCTACCAAGCAAAACAGGCTTATGACAAACTCCAGTGTCAAGTCCCTGGCAACAATGCCCCTGATTCATCATTGAAATCCGCGATCGCTGGAAGCGCTATAATACGCGCGACCCGCGATCGCGGATTACCGCAGTCCGGGACTCGAGTGCGCGCGTCCACTCGCATCCTGAATCTGCCGGCCGGATTCCTGCCCATTTTTTTTTCTAAAACACCATGAGTTTAAGTAGTGTAATTCCAATACTAAGTCACCCTGAATATTATACAAAATAATATATAAATATAGAATTAGTAAGACTATTGACATTGATTAAGGGAAACACAACATCCCATCCTATTTTTTTCTTCTATGATATGTCTAGTCTCCTGAGTTGGGATGCTAGGTTTTGTTCTTTTCTCATTTGATCCCTCTTCTGCAATTTAAAGAAAATTGAAAAAGCAGAGAAACACACACACACACACACACACACATATATATATATATAATTGTTCTTACCTATTTACAGACATTGCAGACAAACTTTGTTAAGATTTTGAGTGTCTTTTTATTTATTTTTTTAGCAGAGCAGCTGCAAAGTCAGCATCCTATGGGCAAGTACACTTGTAGTTTCCACTCTCACAACACAACATGATGGCTACAAATTAAAACGTGCTGAATGTACCATGATTTGTAGCCACATTTATTAGGGATCTGCAGTTCACTGCAAAGAATAAAATGTTTATTTATTTTATTAGGACTAATTTAACTCATAATTTTAAAATAAAAGGTTAAAACAATTAATCATTACAGCATAAAACTAACTTTGTTTTAGTTTATTGATGCTTAAGGTTGATTCACTAGGGAATATAAACTATTCACTTGGCAAAATTAATTATCTTCTTGCAAGGGTTCATTCACTTTGTTTTATGAAATGGGATGAAACTCTGCTGACTTCAATCATCCAACCATGTGCCGATGATTACTAATTAGTTGCAAAGTGAATTATCACCACATTTACAAAGCTTGGTGAATAATTATTCCAGATAAGGTAATACTTTACTTTAGTTAGTGAACAGCCAAAATTCCTTTACTAAATCACCCTCTTTAGGCATAATTAAAATAAAAATAAAACTTACCTACTTATTCTCAGAGTCCTTAATCCTGCCAGGGATGTCCAGCGTCCTTCTTCTATACATATTTGTCCCCGCGCGAAGGAGGTGTCTGGTGCCACCATCTTCAGCCTTCTTCTTTCTCCTGCTCGCAATGTCAGCCAGTCTCTCACTGTGCAAGATCGGGCATGACTAGGGTAGCTCGTACCTTGCCTTAAAAATTTTCCCCCCATTTCACGATTTCCCCCCATTCCACCTACCTCTTAACACTCTTCCTTGCCAGCCCCTCCCTCTTGAACATCCCATAACTAAATTAAAACTCGACACCTGAAATGGGTTTTAAATGGCTGGCAAGCAGCCGTTTATTTAAATAACATAACCTCTAATAATATTGATAAATTAACATAAATAAATATTTGAACATATTTAAACAAGAAACCAACAAACAAATAAATAACATTTAAATAACATTTAATGACAACCTTAAAATTAACCCCCTTATTAAATAACCACCCTATAACTCTCACTTAACCCTTTCTTCACCAAAAACCAAAACCAACTATAACCAACCATTTTCACCGAACAACAACTAGATTGCAGGTCTGGAAGGTAAAGCCCGCATAGCCACCACATTTCCATAATAACCAAACACCAAGCCTACCTGGCCCCCTAGCAGCACAGCACCACCTCAGGGGCCTCCATCGTTCCACTTGAAAGAGGGGGGGTTTACCACCACCTTGGGTGCCCCCCAACCGTAATTAACCCAGAACTCTTACCTTCCACCAAACCTCAACCGCCACAGCGTACGGGTGGCATTCCTCACACCTGTACGACCCTCCACACCCCGATCTCACTCTGTACCCTATCTTGCAGACCCAGGCACCACAAATCCGTCGCCACATCATTCAAATGCACTTCGTCCTGTCTTAAAAAACGCCAAGTGTCCTCTTCAAGCTCCCTATGCCTTATCACCATCCCACCATTTCTAGCCACGAACCTGACCACCTCCTTATTAACCCTAATCCTGGTCTTAATAATACTTTCAACGGACCTCGCCCCCCGCCAAACCGACCTCGCCACCATGTCTGACCAGACAAAAACCATCCCAGGAAATTCCACCTTTAATCTCCAAAAATTTAACCTCACGTCCCTGACCAAACCTTTCATCGCTCTCTTCCCCATGTCATTCCCTCTGGCGTGCATCACCACCACATCCGGCGCTCTATCCAGCGCCGCACACCTTCGGATTTCCAGGACCATCCGGCTCCACAGCATACCCCGCACTCCATCCGGCCTGACATACGCCCTTTTTGCACCCCACCAGACGTAGGAATGCCCAACAATCCACACCAAACATCGTTGTGTACCTAAAAAACAAACAAATAAAAACAACAACTATTCCCCTTCCCTACCCCTCAGCATCCCGCATAACCACCACAAAACACACTTCCAGAAACTACTTCTTTACTTTAATATCACCTTACAACAAATGAGGCCTAATGTACAACCAAAACCTATTGAATTCCCACCTCCCTATCTTTTCAATGACCTCCTCCCCCAAACCCCATCTAGCAGCTTCTGTAGCAGCCCCAATCCTAAAAGAATGAGAAGAAAAAGCTTCCCCATCCACCCCCAGCAACCTCAAACAGTTCCTAAAAACCACAATAAATTGAAACCTTGACAAGAAACCCATCCTCGTGCATTAATAAAGGACCTCCCTGAGAACCCCTGACCCGCAGCAATTCCTCCACTGTAGCCAACGGGCAGACCCTAGACCCCCTCCCCAGTCTGAAAACCCGCACTAGCAGACCCTTACCCCTCTGGTCAGTTTTTGAACGTCTAATCCACATACTCACCTCCGCCTCTGAACACACAACATCGTCCACCAAAATACCTCCAGAGCGAGTTTTTGTCGGGCTAACCAATTCACTGATCCTCATGGCTCCAAAAAATACTGAACAAAATGCCCCTGTAAACAACACTTGCTCAGAATAAGCCCCCCAAGTGCGGTCACTCACTGACCGCTGAATCAAACCTCTTATGATCCCAGCGCAATCCCCCATAAATGAACTGGACATGGGCGACCGTATTGCCCGCGAAATCTGTCCCACTGCAAACAAGACAAAGCATCAGCAATAACATTGTACACTCCAGGAATGTGCCGCGCAAATACAAAAATATTATGTTGCATACATCCTAACACTAAATGCCGCATCAATCGAACCGCAGGCACCGATGACACCGAGAACTTGTTCACCGCCTGCACCCCCCCCCAAATTGTCACAATGAAACCTAACTTTTTTGTTGCCCAACTCCACCCCCACAACTCTATTGCCAAAACTATTGGAAACAACTCCTGTACAACAAGGTCCTTCACTAAGCCCCCTTCCACCCAGGATTCCGGCCACACCCCTGCACACCATCTCCCCCCAAAGTATACTCCAAAACCCGAAGCACCCGCAGCGTCAGTGAACATCTCCAGGTCTACTGCCTCCACAGGCCCATGCAACCATAATGCCCTGCCATTGAATGACTCTAAAATTTCCTTCAAAACCCCTAGGTCATCTCTCACCTCCCTGGACAACCTAACGAAATGGGACGGCGCTTTCACTTCCGCCGTAGCCGCCACCAGGCGCCTGCCAAAAAAATTCTGCCCATCCAAATTACCCGGCATGCAAAATTGAGTTTGCCCAGCATGGATTGCACTTCCTGCAGGCGCATCTTACGCCTACCACTAGCCTTCATCACCTACTCCTGCAGATCCACCAGCTTCTCACGCGGCAACCTACTCTCCATGGCCACCGTGTCCAACTCAATCCCTAAAAATGTCAACACTGTCCCGGGCCCCTCTGTCTTGTCCTCTGCCAACGGAACCCCAAACTTCACAGCCACATGCTGTAACGTGGCTAGCAATACCCGACACGCTGTACTCTCCGCTGGACCAATCATCAAAAAATCATCCAAATAATGAATGATCGAATCCACCTCTGCCACCGACCGCACCACCCATTCTAAAAAAGTGCTAAATCTTTCGAACAGCGCGCAAGAAATGGAACAACCCATCAGTAAACAACGATCAACAAAATAAGCTTTCTCCCATTTACACCCTAGCAGACGCAAGCACTGGGGATGTACTGGCAACAAACGAAATGCAGCCTCAATGTCGGCCTTAGCCAACAGCGCTCCCCGCCCATATTTCCTTACCCACAAAATCTCCGCATCAATGGAAGTATAAACCACCGTGCAAGCTGAATCCCATCATTGACCGATTCCCCTGGCGGAAAGGACAAATGATGTATCAGGCGAAACTTACCTGGTTCCTTTTTGGGCACTATACCCAACGGTGACACAATCAAACCTTCCAACGGCGGCTCCCGAAAGGGACCACTCATCTTGCCCAGACTCACCTCTTTAGCTAGTTTATCCGCCACCACCTCCGCATGCCACAGCGCAGACTGCAAATTCTGTGATTCCTTAGGAACCCTCCCTATCGGGTCTAGATGATCGGGTGTCATTCTGTTGTACTGTATCTGAAGCTTTAGATGCCTTTGATTGAACTTGGCCAATTGTCTTACATTTTCTCGAAGGCATTATTAAATGTCAGAAATTTGTTAAAGAGTCCAACAAAAAGTATGTACAAAAAATAAGCCAAAGGCACACTGACACTGAGCAATACATACACACATACATGCAAATATACCTTTGACACAGCGCTGTACATAGATCAGTGGTGCACTCACAAGAGTCTTTGGTTTAAATGTCTCGATGCATTTTCAAATGATGGTGGAACATAGCAAGTTTGGTTGAAATGTCTCAATGTGTTTCCTAGTGATCACCAAATATAGCTCTGACATATAGCACAGCACTGTACAAAGGTCAGCGGTGCACTCACATGAGTCTGAGTCATTTGTCTACCAAGTTTGGTTGAAAAGTGTGTATGTGATGGTGGAACATACATACATCCAATTTTATATATATTGTGAGACAGAGACCGGTAAAGTAATAGAAAATCATTATATTTCACCTAGGTTTCTTCCATATACAGTGTACTAGGATACACCAAGTTGATATCTCAACTAGGAAATGCTGGGTGACATATCAGAAATCCAGGAAAGATGGGTTGCCTTAGCAAAACATTGTGTGTTTTCGGGTCTGGTTTTTTATGGAATCATGACCAGGTTGGTAGTGGGGCTCCTCATTCCCTTCCTGTCCAAAACAGGTTTCCTATATAGCTCTCAGCCAGGTGATGGAGATCAGCTCATTTCTGGGCTATAAAGGTCTGCACTATGAGCATGTGTGTGTGTGTGGGGGAACTGGTTGAACAGACTGTACACAGGACACTGTAAGTTTATGTTGAGTTGTGTCGTGTGGCTGGTAGTAAGCCGCCCATATAGAAAGGGTGATCTTGTGTTTAGTTAGAGCTCAGCCGAGCAGGAATTTATTTTGCGTTTTTTCCTGTATGTAAGGAATTATCTTTTGGTTGTGGATGAAAATAAAGAAAACAGACAAATCCCTGTGTGAACGGTGCCGTTGTGTCACTGTCTCTGAGTGCTGTGCCTACCTCTATTGAGCTGACCCCTCACAATACATATGTTGAAATGAGCAATGCAAAGGGATACAAACAGCTGTGGGCAAAAACACCAGGAATCATTTTTAAACTCACCCTTTATTACTATATTGTGGGATATATATTGTGGGATCACCCCTAGCAACGGGGTCGCAAGACAGCAGTGAGTCAGACAGCAGACTTTTAAGTTGCAGTTGAAACCAGGCTCCTGCCTGTCTATTTAATAGCACTTTAACACACAAAGCAAAATAGCTTGGCTGAGCAACCAAATACGCTCACTGTAGTAGTCCCTCTCTAACTACCCCAAAAGTATAGCAGTGTAAAGCAAAACCAGTCCAAGGCATTCTTTAAATAAAATAAAACATCTTCCACCCACATTACATACTTTCTTGGGGCAAGGCAGAGCTATGTTCCCCCACAGCTCCAGAATTACCTGGCCTGCCTCCTAAGCCCCTCCAGCCTGCCACACAATGGCTGATCCTCTGCCCTCAGCTGAGCAGTTTAGCAGTTCCTCTGTCTCTGACATTGATCCCTCTGACTCTCTTCTCAGCGTGGATTCCTCTGTCTCTCTCTGACATTGATCCCTCTGGCTCTCTTCTCAGCCTGGACCCCTTTTGTGGATTACTTCTCAGTCAGCCAAATTGCTGAGCACACCTTCTCTCTTGCACCTCATTACAAGTGAATATATTCCCCGTCAGAATTGGGTTGGGCCAAGGAACGCAGCCTTTCACTCCCTTGGCCGGCTCCAGGGCTCTCATAACATAGTTTCTTCCTAAAAAATATTAACTATTACAACTCTCTTTTCCCTGGAGCCAGTTTACCACTTTCCAGGCCCTTTGTACACTTTCTAGGGACACTCTGTCACAATATATATGATAAAGGCTGCACTTTTTTTGCTGTTACACTAATACATTAGTTTCAATGTTGCTTGAGTAATTGACTTGGGATAAATATAAGAATAAGTATTTCTGACAATTTTTTCATTCTCACTGACAGAAATTATGTTCCAGGTCTTTGATGCTAGCAACATGCCCTGTTCTTTCCTACTGTCAAAATCACTTTCAATACATGGTTGGTAAGAGGCAAAAGTCAACATTGTGTAACAGGGCGGGGGCATTACTGTACATATTCCATATATTGGTTGAATAGAGCGGTTGTAGACATAAATGATTTTACAAATCTTGGTTGGGAATTTCTTCACAAATCAAAGGTGGCACTGTCAATAAAACATTCCCTAGAATCAACAAGTATGGTCATCAAACATAGGTAACATTGTGTATAGTAAAAATATTAAAGAAGAAAACAGATAACACACAATTCAAAACACACATTCTGTGTTTTTATGAATTTGATATTTTCCTAAGTGACTGTCTCCATCTTCTCAGCATTTGAAATGTCTCTAGGTTTTATTTATGTATTTAAGTGACTTTTAAAGCACAGAATTTACATCTCCCCGATATTTGCATACACAGTGTGTGGGGTGTAACATCTCCCCGTCACTCTCTCTATATATCTCATTGTACAGGAGACGTCTTCTAGTTTGT
>NC_092860.1:144158187-144167287 GCF_032062135.1 Pyxicephalus adspersus | reverse complement strand
ACATACATCTATACATTGTACAATAAATACACACATCAGGATTGATAGGAAGATATACAGATATTTATCAATAATCAATATGTCTCTTCCCATCCTCAGGATCCTGTGGGCAGATTGTGATGACTCAGACTCCGGAATATATCTCTATGTCCCCGGGACAGACAGTCACTATGACATGTACAGCCAGTAGCAGTATAACTAGTGGCACCTATAATTACCTAGCCTGGTACCAACAGAAGGACCAACAACCTCCAAAGCTTCTTATCCATAGTGCCAGCACTCGTGTATCTGGGATCCCTGACAGGTTCAGTGGTTCAGGATCTGGAACTAACTACAAATTAACTATTAATGGAGCAACTGTAGAAGATGAAGGAAGATATTACTGTCAGCAGGGTTATAGCTCATTACACAGTGATACAGAGCCGTACAAAAACCTCCTTCCTCTTTCTATGGTAATATAAAGATAGGAACAGCTGTGAAAAAACCTAAATGAAAAATAGAAACGTTTAATAATCACAATAATAACAATGAAATATGAAAAGGGTTTTTGTCTATCAGGATATCTAAGATAATTTTTGACCTGGAGCTCCTGCTATAAAGAACACAGAAATCTTCCTCCAGGATTTTTAGGAGCCACAAATTATGGTGAAATCCGAGCCACTGAAAAGTTATTTTATATACAGGTGATTCCAGTGTGATGGCTTACCTGCTGGTTTTATATATCTCCTGGATACGAGATCATTCTGCAATAGGCCAATGCTTTGTTCTCACCCAGTGCAGTGTTTGGTTGATCCTTGGCAGCCACCATAGGGTTTACCCTTTTATTTTTGTTTTCCAAAAAGCATGGCAGCAGCAAATACCGTTTATTTTCATGTACCTTAATAACCATTTTTAGAATCTAATTACATTATTATTGAGTCTTTGTGCTTTTCTTTGCATTATGGACAATGTATGGGCCATGTAAAGAACTGGAGGGGTTCTGTACACAGCCTTCTAAAATAATTACAGCTCCCTGCTTTCCTTCAAGTGCTCCTGGACCTGAAGTAGCACATTGTAAATTGAGGTTTAGGATTGCAAATATCAAGATAAATTAAAGGTGGACGTCAGTCTGGAGAAATGGGTGTCCATAGACAGGCTACATTTCCAATAAGACTCCTCTAGGTAATAATCGAGAAGCAAGACAAGGTAGCGGACATTTTGGAAGCCTGGACATTTGGAGGTTTGTTAACACAAATAAATCATATTTTTGGATCCCATCTAATACATATAAACGGCCAACATCCCCAATTCAAAATATTGCAAGGAAAATATACATATATGTGGGACTTGTGAGCAATATATATAATTAATATCATGCATGATTAAATTTCCATAATACATACCACCAAAGGCATAATATACTGGTGCAACAACTTTAATCTGGTGCAAAGATGAGCACAGAGGGAAGGAGGAAATGACCAAAGCACGAAGGGAGGGAGAGGTACCCCAAATAACACTCCAGAAGGATATCCAGCAAAAGAATGGTTTTATTTTTTTTTTATAAATGTTAAAAATGTGCTTAATTCATGGATTAGATGATGCAATTATATGTTAAATTCATGGGAGATAGCAAGTATCCATTTTATTATGAAGATCCTGGATATCATTATTACAGGTTGACTTTAATAAAAACATTACTGACATGTTGGTCAAAACGTACTCACAATCAGTCTCTTGAAGACAGATCACACTATAGGATCCCTTGGAGGTGGGGGAACATCAACCATCACCAAAGCGTGCCCAGATCATCAGAGACGCCATAGAGATATCCTCTTCCCTTTATACTCACCTACACCAGACTGACTCAGAACCCGCATATGGGGATCCCGATCTTCCAGCTTGAAGGACGCCCTGCAGAAGGCAGGCCACACGTATGTCAAAGAAACGGGAGGTGCCAGGAAGACCGGGAGGCACAACCAATGAGGGAGCGTCAGGACACACAAAATGGCCAGCAGACGCTGACTCCAAGAAAAGATGGGGTAAAAAACACCAAGCAGGGCAAAAACAACAACCAAAAATAAGTCAATAAGAAGAAAACCAAAAACAGCAGTACACACAAAAAGAAATTAGATGAATTCTCTCACATAAGTTGCATCCCTAGGTGGGAAATTGAAATTGGTTTTTCCCACCTGTTCCTGGACCACCAACTGCCATAGATGGAAACAATGCCTAAACAGCCAGCCAATATAGATGGAACTTGGGCTGTGGGGAGACTTAAGGACACCTAACGAGGTATCATGATTCTCACGCAGGTTCTGAGTAAGAGTGCACCAAACACCAATAAATATTTTTTTCTATATGTACATATGTATAATATAATTTAAAACAACATGAAAAAAAAAAAAGGAGAGTTTTTTCCTTGCATCTTCTCATATTAAGACGCATGCCCCCCTTACTCATGGAAAAGATTTACAATTAAATGTGTCATTAAGGCCGGAGAAATATTTTGTCTTGGCTTGTATTAGCCATTTGTCTATGTCCCCGCCTCTAGAGTCCAACTGAATATCTACCAGTGCAATAAATCTAATAGACCTGCTGTCATAATTATGTTCTAAAGCAATGTGGCAACTAAGCAGAGTGGTAATTTTACCATTAGTAATTTATTAGATATGTTCATATATTCTCTTTTGAAACTGGCATTATCTGCCACATAGTATCTGGCAGTAAGTGCAGAAAGCGAGATATGTCACACCAATTGTGGCACAGTTTACCAGGTGTTTAAGTTTCAGGATGGCTTTGATGGGAGGTCTTCCTTTAAAAGAAATATCAGAGGGTTTATATAGCCATCCATATTGATATCATTCTTTACATTTAAAGGTACTCTTCTCTATTTTAGAGGTCACCTTGGGTAGTTAGGTACATTTTTTTGCTGTAGCCCCTATTAAGTAGGCGATCACATAATTTTTTAGCTTGTAGCTCTTAGCAAATTTTTAGCAAATACCTCAATGTCCGAACAGTTCCTCCTTACCCTCAAATATTGTGAACATGGAATACTATGAACAAGTGGGGAGGAATGAGCACTTGTGGTGAATAGGATTGTATCTCCATCAGTCGATTTCCAATAACGAGAAGAGGTAAGTACATTCTCATCACTGTTCTAGAAGAAATTGTCCAGGAAGGGGAGACATGCCTCGTAAATCTCAAAATATAATCATCATTTTGCATCCTAGGGAAAAATACCTTAAATAATTCCACTGTACCAGTCCGGATTATAAAGACTTCATCTATAGATCAGTGTCACAGGGCAATGTGGGACAGGTATGTAGATAAGGTTTTTTGTGAAAATGAATCCCTCTCCCAACCTCCCAAATAAAGGTTGGCGTAGCTAGGGGCACATCACGTGCCCATAGATACGCCTTGGGTTTGTAACTATAGTGTATCATCGAACAAGAAGGTATTCCTGGTAAGGATGAGTTTCAAGGGTTGTAATATAAAGTCTTAATATGGCCTTGCAGTGTGGGTAACACAACGCCAATGAGGAAACACATCAGTAATGATCTTAGAGAGCAATTGTTGCTGTCCATTAATTTGGGATAGTTTAGGAGGTCATCTTCAAATATCCTCCAGTAAAAAAGAATATTCACAAAAAATAAACATTCAAGACATTTGTCAACCTTTCAAGGAGTGAATATCCCACCAACAATCAGACCATGCAATGCTTAAAGAAACTACAAAAACATTAAAAGATGCATCTCGGGCTCTACAGTACTTACTATGTTAAATATTAAAGGTACAAATAAGAAAAGACAGAAAAAGTATGGCTTGTTTGAAGGGGTTCCCAGCATGGCTAAGGTTTGCATCATTGCATCTGAAGAAACCACAAGACTTCTGGCAAAATGTCCCTTAGGGAAACAAGACCAAAGCGAAGATTTTTTGGCTTCAATGCCCAGTGTCATATTTAGTGAAAACCAAACAGAGCACAAATACCTTATACCAACTGTCAAGCATGGTGGAGGAAGATCGATGATTGGGGCTTGTGTTGAAGACATTGAACCTGGGTACCTTGCAGTTATTGAGCTGACCGTGATCTCCTCTGTATACTAAAATATTCCACAGTTACATATGAGGCCATCTTTGCCGCTGCTAAAGTTTCACTATAATTGGCTGATTCTATACTTCAACACAATGAAAATTCTGCAGTAGGATCTTACAGTTGACCTAAACTCTATTATCAGTCCTATTATTAGATATCCTTTCTCACCTTTTTTGCACTGGAATGTCAGTCATTCACCGTGGTGCTGGTTGTTTCAGCTTGCATGCATGACACATAAAATGTTCATTATATGAAAAGAAGCGGCCATCTTGCGTGTAGCAAATTTCCTTGCCCTCCACTTCTGACCTTCTCCATCTGCTGCGGCAATGAAGAGCCCAGGGGGAAGAGTCAGAGCAGTTGTTTTAAGAGTTTAGGAGGTTTAGAAGTATTTAATAAAATTTAAACATGGACAGATCAGTATAACCTGGGCCCATATTGTCTATAAGCCCAAACTGAAAATATTTGTTTAGGTCAGCTGTGCATAAAAAAAAAGCTCACAAACATAAATGAACAATGAGTAATGTTGTAAAGAAGAGTGGACCAAGATTCCTCCACAACAATGTGGAAAATAATAAAGTCATACAGAAAATTATTACTTTGTTATTGCTGCTAAACTACAAGCTTTAAAATCATGGGGTGTACTTAGTTTTGGCTTCTCCATTTTAGCTTCACTTATGCTAATAAATAATGATGCAGTTGATCATTGTGTGTTGTTGTTCAGCTGAAGTTTTATTTACCTCATTGGGGAACCTGTTAAAAACCAGATGATGTTTATTTTTGCCCGATACATACAATCTTAGTTTTGTAAGAGGCTGTACTTTTGCTCATGACTGTAAAATGTTTGTATTGGCTGTACCCATTACATGGCAGACAATGACACACGTAATACGGGATGTATAGATCGTGGCAAAAAAAGTCTTACACTGAGCAGCCACTAACTTGTTTGTTTTCATTTAATCTGAGACTTCTACCGGTATTAATAAATTTGCTTTGAATAGATACAAAATTCCCAATGACTTCTTTAAATTCCAAATGTCCCCTCAGCTGCCTCACTTTGGTTCTGTTGGAACCTGGAAGTTTTCATTTCTAAATCCTGCTTATTACATTGTAAGGTACCAGGGGTAAAGAAGAGCAGAGTTTCTGTGACCACCCAATATCATTCTGCAGCACACAAGGTAGACCCCCTGATGTCACCATGATGTATAACTGTCACCTGTTGTATAGAATGTCACATAGGGAATCATTTTTGGTGAAGCATTGAAAGGTAACTGCTATGGGAAGCTCCATTAGGGAACCAATCTGTGTGAATGGCTCTACAGCACACCAAAGCCTGCACATGTTACCAAAGCCCAATGGTATAGATTGACCCTCACACTCCTGGATAGAACTTCAACTACTTACCAATGTCAAAACAGGAAATAAAGTAAGGAAATTGGACAAATGTTGCACAAAGAACATTGCAGTGGTGAAATGTGAACTTTATATTTATACTTTATTTATATTTTGTGATCCTGGTTAGAGCTGAAATGTTTCTGTACTAAAGAAAAGTCCCCTTTTATGGTCAGCCCAACCATGAAGTGTTCTGTATAATAGTTCTCTAATGATATGTTGTACAATATAAAAACACTGACCAACATTGTAAGCAAATATAAATTCTAATATAAGTGAAACATTGTCTGACTGAAAAATTCTTTTACGCTTTTATTGTTTTGTTTTTAAGCTGTGAACTAATTTTGGTTCACTTTGAAATTTTATTTAATCTTTAAGACTTTGTTATTATATATTGCACAGAATATATTATTAGATTATAAAGTTCATGGCTTTTGGTATATTTGTTTAATGCAAAACGCTTTGCAATAGCTTTTAGAATTCACCTTATTGTCAATTCAGACTTAATGTATAACTTAAAATTCTAATAAAACAAATACAATAACATTGTATACTATTTTAGGACATCCCTTCCTAGGCATGTTATTTAACAGATGTGTATAACATAACAAGGCCCTTTCATCCAAAAAAGATTTTCACAAACAGTGCCAACATTTCCCTTTCATTGACTTCAAATGAGCTCACAGCAGCTGATCATTTCTTTGAAAAGTCCACAAACCTAATAATGAACTGACTTTTTATGAGTTCAACTCAAGGTGCCACATTTTTCCTTGTACATATTAAAATTTCATATATATAATATATTAGGAGTGAACTATAACCGATAAAGGTCACTTCAATATTGTTAGAAATAAATTAAGAGATTAGGAAATACAATATTCTATTCTGCTCATGTAAACCCGAACTTCAATTGACTAGATAAACAAAATATTTAAATCTCTATCCCTGACAGGTGACAACTAATCACAAAGTTTACATATTTCCTCCTTGCTGTATTTGCATACACAGTGTGTGGGGTGTAACATCTCCCCGTCATTCTCTCTATATATCTCTTTGAACAGGAGACGTCTTCTAAATTGTATCTGACACTCCACAAACATCAAGATGATTTCTCACAGTTATCTGCTGGCCGGATTATATCTTTGTGTCCCCGGGACAGACTGTCACTACGACATGTACAGCCAGTAGAAGCTTAACTGGTAGTGTTGAGTACAACTATCTAGCCTGGTACCAACAGAAGGACCAACAACCTCCAAAGCTTCTTATCTATGATGCCAGCACTCAATTCACTCATTCAATTACTGAAAATCTTACAAGATTTGACAGTTCCCCCAAACACACTCTTAACCACGGTGGAAGTGGAAGCGTTATATAGCAGTATACCCCATTCTTTGGGCCTACAATCAATATCGGATTATCTCCAAACCGAGGATCCATCATTTGAACCGTACGACCGTTTTATTCTAAAACTCCTAAAATACATTCTTACGCGCAATGTATTCACATTTAATGATCAGATATGTTTACAATCCGGAGGTGTTGTGATGGGGACGAAATGTGCCCCATCATATTCTAATTTATATCTGGGACATTCGAAAAACACCTTTTCTCCAATCCTGAATTTTTTCCCTATCTCCAGTACATATTTTTATGATGTTGCTACATTGATGACATTCTAGGCATATGGACTGGTCCAAGAGACATCCTAAATAAGATGTTTCAATCACTTCCAATCAATAACTACAATCTCAAATTTACTTGGAACATTGACGCTCCCAAGATAGCATTTTTTGGTATTTTCATAAATATTTTGTCTGACGATCATAGCACTACTACACTTTACAGGAAGGAAACAGCTGGGAATACCATTCTCCATGCTGAAAGTGCCCACCCAAAATCCCTCATCAACAGTATCCCCTATAGTCAAATGCTAATACTTAGAAGAGATTGTATATCCAATATTGACTTTAAAGTCGAAGCAAAAGCTCTTACACAGAGGCTAATTGCTAGAGGCTACAATAAAAAACTTTTAAAAGGACCTACCAAAAAGTCTCTAAACTGAATACGAAGGAACTTTTTTCCAAACCCTCACCTATACAGACTCAACCTAAATTACACATTACCACGAAATTCAATGAACACCATCAGTGCATATACCAACTAATCAAAGGACACTTGAATATCCTCACTGCTGACCCTATCATTAGTACTATTATAGATAAAAAAAAAATAAAAGTGTATGTATTTCATATAGGGGATCAAATTTAATACGGGATTCATTAGTTACAAGCCACTTTATTTCCCAGCCTACCAAATTGGAGTGAATCAAAATCCACAGAACGTTTAGGTGCGGCTCTTGTAACCAGTGCAACTGGATTCTGGAGAAAAAGGCTCTTAAACTACCCAATGGTACTATACACAAAATCCACTATCATGTTAATTGTCAATCATCTGGTATCATCTATTTAATTACCTGTTCCTGCGGAAGCTTCTACGTAGGTAAAACCAAAAGACCACTGTGCAAACGTAAATAAGAACACCGTTATTTGATCAAAAATGGGAAAATGACCACCCCTTGTCAGCTATCATGTAGAGACGGTACATCAACTTGATTCACACTGCATCACCTTCGCTGCCCTGGAACAAGTACCATCTAGCCCCAGGGGAGGTGATCACAATAAAAAACTCCTACAATCAGAAACTAAATGGATTTTCCTTCTAAAGGCCAATTATTTTCCTGGTATGAATGATACTTTCAGCTTTAAACCATTTTTGTGATGGTTCTTAACCATTACAAGTATAAATCTTTACTTATAATAAGGGAACCAAAACCTATTGCTAATATTTCCTAATAAATTGATTATCAATACATATGGCTGAAACACACATTTATGTACTGGCTTCACACTGCATAAATATCTATATGTACTTTCCGGGCTATTTTCCACTATTAAATAACTAGATTGTGTGTATATTTTAATTGCTCACGTCAAATTGGCAGTATTTGGCAGTATTTTGGTTCACGGCCATGCAAATCTTTATTTCAATGCATAAAATAACTAGGACTCATTCTGCCACCTAGTAGCCAATTGTCAATAGAGCACAGATAGTGTGGTCACAATAGTAAATGCTATATATTCCAATCAATATAGGGAAACGTCTAGATCAGATTGATCATGGAGTATTTTATTAATACACAACTATGTGATGCGGCAACAAGAAAGGTTACAAAATATACCACAATATGCTTTGATTATTATAGGAAAAATTGGGGATACCATCACAAGAGAGAGATAGTATATTCACAAAATATAACAATAAAATATTTTGTTACTGGTCAATTTCTACAACAGTCAAGTATGTGCTGCCAGCATAAGTTTTTATCGGGAATGTTTTTAAAAATATCACTGTACTGTAACATTACTTTTTCAATGCATTACCTAAAGCATGTTATTTACCAGATTTGTGTATTTTTATTTTTATATTTTGGCTTGAAAACAAAATACCCTCCCCACCAAAAAGAGAAAATATTTTTGTGTATCTGTACATATTTCCCATGGCAGTGTCCAGCTTCCCATACTATTTGTATAACAATACTATAGTTATTGTTCTTTAAGAATCAAACCAATCAATCGCAAC
>NC_092860.1:144140679-144157591 GCF_032062135.1 Pyxicephalus adspersus | reverse complement strand
TATACATTGTACAATAAATACACACATCAGGATTGATAGGAA
Source organism: Pyxicephalus adspersus (assembly GCF_032062135.1). NCBI lineage: Eukaryota > Metazoa > Chordata > Amphibia > Anura > Pyxicephalidae > Pyxicephalus > Pyxicephalus adspersus. The sequence continues at coordinate 144,157,549 of NC_092860.1, read as the reverse complement.
GATATACAGATATTTATCAATAATCAATATGTCTCTTCCCATCCTCAGGGTCCTGTGGGCAGATTGTGATGACTCAGACTCCGGAATATATCTCTGTGTCCCCGGGACAGACAGTCACTATGACATGTACATCCAGTAGTGGTATAAACAGCTACCTAGCCTGGTACCAACAGAAGGACCAACAACCTCCAAAGCTTCTTATCTATGGTGCCAGCACTCGTGCATCAGGGATCCCAGATAGGTTCAGTGGTTCAGGATCGGGAACTAACTTCAAATTAACTATTAATGGAGCAACTGTAGATGATGAAGGAAAATATTACTGTCAACAGTATCAGAGCACCCCTCTCACACAGTGATACAGAGCCGTACAAAAACCTCCTTCCTCTTTTATAAAGAAAAACATACATCAAAACTGTAACATTTGCTGCAAAGCATGTAATACACTTCTCAACAAATTGTAATTCTTTAAAAATTAGGAAAACTTATAGCAGGTACTTTGCTGTGGCACAGATCTGGCATGCAGTGACAGGTGCTGGGCAATGTGCAAGCAGTGCAGGTGACCTCAGGACCCAGCAATCATCCAGCAGGAAGGACACTATGGGGGCAGAGTGTCTGTACATTGGATACGAGTATGAGTGGGCCTCTATCTAACAGCACCACTGAAGCAGTAATCTAACAGATTTACAACCTTTAAAATACACCAGATTGTATGCAAAACATTTATCTGCCTGTGTGTCCAGATCAATTCTGGTACAAGTCTCCCTTGTAATGCAGTTTGCATAACCTGATTCACAGCTTTGTTCTGCATCCCCAAGGTGAGCTATTCCTTGTGGATATAATTTGTGGATTCTGTTTTTTGATTGTTTCCTGTGTCCATATCAACTTTGTGGTTTTGTGAATGTTTCTGATTGTGCTGGTCAATTTCTAATTGCAGTGCCATACGTTTTATAAAGATTAGACGACATGTATCTTATCTTGCATATCAGTGAAGAGTTACAATGATCCTTACAAGACTTAGTTGGATACAACTTGGACTCAGCTCTGGAACCTAGACCACATGGACATTATGATGGAAGATGGTCACCTGTATTAACATTCCAATGTTGCCATATCAGATGGTTGGGTGAAATCTATAAAATATACTTATGTGCTTTGGGAGTCTAAAGGTGAGTACACACTTCCAATTTTTATCGTTCCAATCGAACGACGAACGATCGATTGGGCAAAAAATCGTTCGTAAAAAAGTAACCAGGGCTTTGGGGTGTCTCCTGCATTTCCTTAACTCAAGTAATGGACTTATGACAAGAATATAAAGTAGGGGTCCTTGTTATATTCCACCCATGCCTTCCTGACAGAAATAACTCTAGTTTTCAATAAACTGCTAGTTTTATATTTCATGTGATGAATATTTGATCCTATGCCAAATTATTGTAGAAATAAGATGGGGGAAAATGTAACTGGAGAGATAAGATGGGATGATGGAAAACAAATATGTTTATTATTTATAATTGGTACTTGTAATTGGTACTAATGAAGCCTTTTTTATTGTCCAGTATCCTGGAATGGTAAAAACATGACTTTCTGTAAATAGGCAAAAAAAAAAAAACAATCAGTCCCTGTAGTATGGCTTCACAGAACTCTTGATGGAGTACAGGCCTGAACAGAAAAACAAAACACCAGCAAACACAGGACATTGCATCATGCCAAGTCTAGACAGATTTCTTTCAAGAACACTGCCATCTAATGGCAAATAAGTGCATGACATTTATAACATCCATTATCTGTTTGGCGGTGTATCTTGAAGCAGCAAGTGGAATAAAGAAATTATTTTTCTGTCATCTGCTCAGCAGCTCACAGCATCTCCTGCTTCTCTTTAGCCATGCAACCTGAGATGTATTCAGCATCCCCAGCTGAAGAGGATTTTAGTAGCAAATTCATTTCTGGCTCGAATCTGGCCTTCTAGGACTTTATAGCCGTTCTGCTCTTAGACGCAGGAGCCTTTTGGTGTGCTAATTTGTTGGATTTGCTGTTGCTGATTCTGCCTGTTTTCTAGACCTGTGATTGTATGTTGCCTGGTCCGCCCTTTGCCTGGGACCCCAACACTGTTTTGTCTTAACTCTTAAATACCTTGTTTAGCTGATGGATTTCTTGAGAATGACCTAGGGCTCTGTTTTGTGGACTTGCCTCCATTGGGCTCTCCTGTATTGTTTTATCTGCGGGCTCTTGGTCCTCTGTCAGTCCTTCCACAGATGCCATCCTTTGCGTACAATAGTCCTGGAACAGCTGTATACTGGGATAGTGCAACTATCCTCCCGATGCTGAGTGCGGGCTTGCTATAGGTGAAGAGTATGGAGCTAGATTGGAGGACTAGCATCTGGTGAGCGCATGTGCTGGAACAAGGCCCTACATGCTGCCTATAAGATACACATCTCTATTCTAACATGGCAATTGTTCACTGTTTTGACACCTAAATTTTAGGATTTTGTTACTGATAAATTTTAAGTATTTTTCCCTTTTTTCAGTTAGCGTATTATTACACAATATTTATATAGCGCCATTATATTATGCAGCAATGTGTACAATGTCTATAATCATGTCACTAACTGTCCTTCAAAGGGTCTCACAATCTAACGTCCCTACCTCAGTCTTTTTAAAAATTTTGAAGCCAATTACCTAACTGCATGTTTTTGGGATGTGGGTGGTACCCAGAGGAAATCCACACAAACATGGGGAGAACCTGGAAACTCCATGCAGATAGTATCCTGATCAAGCTTCGAGCCTGGGCTCTAGTACTGCAAAGGCAAAAGTGCTACCTCTGAGCCCATATAAACTGTACCATATATATATAATGTTATTATTATTAATATTAATAATATTAATAAAATAAATAATAATAATCTTGGGCACAAAGTTTGCCCATCCCTGCTAACATTCAAACATCTTACTGAAATGTCCACAATAACATACATAAAATTAATATGAATAAATACAACCACAGAGCGGTATTTTTACATTTATTTAGATTAAAACAAATAATTTAAAAGGGCTGCCTATATATGTTTTACTTTTTACAGGTTCAAATAATTTGAACTTCTGAGTTTGTTATGATTTTTGTTCATGGTTGTTGACCACCAGTAGATGGTGCTCTGTCCCCATTTAAGGCCATGTTTTGTAATATTATGCACCATTTATTGTTAGGTAAAAGCATAGCATTTACAAAACAAGCTGTGTGACTTTACTGAGAGAACTAGACTAACAATTGGCTATACGAGTATATAGCAAAAGATTTTTCTACCAAGCAAAACAGGCTCATAAAAAACGTAAGCGTCATGTCTCCTGCGGCAATGAGTTTGTTGCACATGTTGTATTGGTACACAGCACCATCTACTGGCATGATCAGAAAATTAACCAATTTTTTATGGCATTATAAGTGAAGGAATCTCAGTCAGAGAAAAATGTAATTGTGCAACAACTTTTTTCTTTTTTTTTGAAAACACCAGGAGCTTAACTAAGTTCCAATTCTAAGTAACTAAATTCCAATGCTAAGCAACCCTGCCTATTATATAAAATAATATATATAATTTATAATACTATTGACATTGATAAAACCTAACACAACATCCACTTTTTTTCTTCTAGGATATTTCTAGTTTCCTGAGTTGGGATGTTAAGTTTTGTTATTTTCCCATTTTATCTCTCTTCTGCATATATATATATCTTACCTATTTACAGACATTGTACACAATATTTGGTGAGATTTAAGTGGTTTTTTTTTTTTTTTTTTTTTTTTTTAGCAAAGCAACTACAAAGTCAGCATCCGATGGGCACTTGTAGTCTCCACTCTTGTAGTCTCCACTTTCTACAACACAACATGATTTATTATTTATTACATATCATTATTAGAGATCTACAGTTCACTGCAAAGATTAAAAGGTATTTTTTTAGGACTAATTAACCTCATAATTTTAAAACAAAAGGTTGAAACCCTGAATCATTACAGCATAAAACTAACTTCTTATTTTTGTTTAGTGATGCTTAAGGTTGATTCAATATGGAATATAAACTATTCACTTGGCAAAATTTATTATCCTCATGCAAGGGTTCATTCACTTACTTTATGAAATGAGATGACACTCTGCTGACTTCAACCATCCAATCATGTGCCCATGATTACTAATTATTTACTAAGTGAATTATCACCACATTTTTATTTCCCCCACCTACTAGATTGTAAGCTCTTCGGGGCAGGGTCCTCTCCTCCTGTATCATTGTCTGTATTAGTCTGTCATTTGCAATCCCCACCTAATGTACAGCGCTGCGTAATATGTTAGCGCTATATAAATCCTGTTTAATAATAATAATAATAATAATAATAATTTACTAAGCTTGGTGAATAATATTTCCTGATAAGGTGATAATTAACTTTAGTTAGTGATCCAACATCCTTTACTAAATGACCCTCTTTGAAGCAGAACTAAAATAAAAATATAATGGGTATAGTATATTGGAATCTACATCCACCTGCATTCCCACAAAATACTCCATACAGAGCCAAAGCAGATCATTAACTCACTATTACTGAAGTAAGCTACTGTCTTTGTCTACACCACTACCTGCTTCCACCTTGGGCCCTTCCCACTTCTTCCCTGGGAATTTGGTTGGTTGGGAAATGTATCTACTACCACCATTGATGAGCACATATAATACATTTCTTGTATACAATCTGTCTCACAGAAAGCAAACTATATATCTTGAGATTTGCATTTTTGAGACACTAAGCTGTTTGTTAAATATTGGCATTTATTTCTTTTTAAAGCCATGAGTTTCCATAAAGTTTTTGTCTATTTATGAGTAAATGCAATATCAATAGAGTAAACAAAAAGGCCGTGTTTTTTGGCAATCAAAGGTATATTAAATGTCAAAAGCCACTTACAGTCATGATAAAGGATACTCATTTGTAGAAAAGTTACAAACATTTTACTTAGGTCAGTCCCATTAGTCTATACAAGGGAATCCTTATATATAAAGGAGGATAAAACATCTCGTAACCCGATGCGTGTCGCTGACCAGCTTCCTCAGGGGATATGTTGGGAAGCTTTGTTGAACTTTAGGGAAATCATCTTAGAATATAAAAAAAATCTACACTGAAAATAAAGGCATATCCTGGTAACATCCAAAATAACAAGAATCCAGGTGCAAGGTTGCGAAGCTGTTTGCAGTTTTTCACAATGGACCTGATTTATTAAAGCTCTCCAAGGCTGGAGAGGATACACTTTCATCTGTGAAGCTGGGTGATTCAGCAAACCTGGAATGGATCTGGTCTGATCTGGTTAAATAGCAAATTACTTATGGAAATCAATACCAGGATTGCTGGATCACCCAGCTTCACAGATGAAAGTGTATTTTCTCCAGCCTTGGAGAGCTTTAATAAATCATGGCCAGTGATGGAGCAAATGTTCTGCGTGCAGTACCTCCAGCCAATATCAGATTCATTTGGAGTTGGCAGTGTTTGATTGAATCTCAGGAAGGATTAGTTACCTATCCCTATTTCTTATTATTTCTGAATAAAGTAATGGGATTATACAGTACTATATATCAAACTTATACCATACTCTCTGTCCATTAGTATCACCATGATTTTCTAAATAGAAACAATTTTATAAAAATCACCTAATCATCCATATTTGTTATTTTTTGGATTCAATAAATATTAAGATGTGTATATTATATTTATTTAAATTATATTTTTCACATATATATGTTCATTATATATGACTGGAATTTACAGTGAAAATGAATATGTTCTGCTGGTGAATCCCAACTTGGCATTGAAACCAAATATATTTATTATACCTGTATCCTAGCATGTTTGAAAACAAAATTCCAGCTCAGACTAACAATATAATAATAACAAGGTTCACCTGTTCACAGGAAATCCTTCTCAGGGATTCACTCATTCTGAGATCCATCACTGGTCCTTCTTCCTGGTTGAATGACATTATAATCTACCTACATCCAGTGAGTGCAGGGTGCCATGTATCTGCCCCATCGGGGGACCACATGGCCTCGGATGACAGACAAAGAGGAAGACATAGGCAGACATTTTGAGGAAAACAAGTGTTTCCATGAGCGCCTCTGTTGCAGAAGCACCAAAGAAACAAACAAGCTTGGAAAACAAAAAGCTGTGATGGGCTACAGAAAATGCAGCAGATGAGAGATAAATCATGCTTAGTTTCCTTAGAACTTGCAGAAACCCAATACTACAAATTACTTATCTCCCACACCACCCTCTAATACATCATGTGAGCCTATAATACTCTCCAATAAACCCTCATATACACTCCTCTCCCCTACACAGCAAATCCCCACAATACTCATCTCCCACACTACTCTCCAATACATTACTATTCTATAATACAACCATTACCACCCTACTATACACTCCTCTCCCCTACACAGCAATGCCTCACACTACTCATCTCTCCAATACATTACTCAAACCTATAGCAATCCGCTCCAATACATCTCTACTATACACTCTTCTCCCCATTAAAGCTAAATATTTGTAGTTTACTCCATAGATAAAACCCAATTAAAGTCACAGATGTAGATTTGCTGTAGCATGTTCTTTTTGTGTTGGGAGATATATTGAGAGAAACAATGGACTGCAAGATAATACTGCCTTTTATTTGTATTACCCCAAAGGGTGCATGTATTTCCTGTTTATATGAAATAAACTAAATGTGAAAATAATACATTGTTTTTATATTACCAATCCCTAAGTAAGACAGCAGATAGTTGTTAAATTTAAAAAGTCAATCAATTTCACACATGGGAAATAAAAATTTAGATATGTACATTTGTGTACATATGAAATCCTTTATAAATGATTCCCCTGATGAACCTAGAATTGTCTCTGGATTTATTAGAAAATACAATATTGTGACTGCTGTGCTCATTTCTTAATTGGCCACTAGGTGGCAGAATAAGACCTATTTATAGAAAGCACCAGCTGATTACTCGGCATTGCCCGGGTATTTATTTATTGCAATCATACATTATACAGGAAAAGGAATTAAATAAAGCTATAAAATTAAATCAAAGAAATTTTTTCAAATTTAAAAATTATAATGTAAAATCTTTGCCAAATTGACTATAATATTACTTTAACACAAAACTTGATTAAAAACGAACATTTTTACATGCTTAAACGTTTTTAGTTTTACCTACAGAAGCAAGAATAAATAAGTTCTTGGGCGAACCAAACCCTGAGCAAGCAACATAAAGCTGTCTGTGGGAGAAACAGGGTGATCTCAAATCCACTCCGCTCTACGTAATGGTCTGCCCCTTTGACTTGTTGATTGTGATAGAGAACATCCTTTGTAACTTTAAGACAATCTGAAATTTTATTCCTGAGATGTCAGTGCACCCCTAGTCAGTTTCTGTTAGTTTGTTTGCAATAAAATATAGTTGAAGAAATTTTGGTGGTTAAATTGGAAGCAGAAGTAACAATACCACTTTATGGTAAATTTGCCCTTGCACCGTGAATGGGAATATAAATCCAGGCTGTTGAACAACTAATGTGGCACCGAATTATGTCATTTGGAAACATAAGTTGTATGTTGTGATGTGAAATTCCAAAGTTCTTGTGGTGGTGTTTCCAGTTGGCAGACCTTCCCGTTTTTGCAGCAAATACCAGGAGGACTACAAACCATTTCCATTTTCTGATAGTAACACTTGCATGCTGTGAGTAGTCTTTATGTGGATCATAGTGGAAACCTTCCAATGCTAAAATGTTGTGTAGTCCGTGATTATCTGTCTCTTTCTCTCATTTTGTATACTCGGGTCCCACGCTGTTGTACTGTCTCTGGAGCTCTAGATGTAGTACCTCTATCTCTCATTTCTTGTATTTGGGTCCCATGCTGTTGTACTGTCTCAGAAGCTTTAGATTTAGTAGCTCTATCTTTGATATCCTGTAGTCGGGCCTCATGCTGCTGTAATGCGAGTAGTCTTTAAGTGGATCATAGTGGAATCCTTCCAATGCTAAGCTAAAATGTTGTGTAGTCCATGATTGTCTGGCTCTTTCTCTCATTATGTGTTCTCCGGTCTTACGCTGTAGTACTGTCTCTGAATCTCTAGATGTAGTAGCTTTTTCTTCCATCTCCTGTACTCTGGTCCTACGCTGTTGTACTATCTCTATAGCTGTAGATGAAGCAGCTCTATCTCTCATTTTCTGTATTTGGGTCCCGTGCTGTTGTACTGTCTCTGAAGCACTAGATGTAGTAGCTCTTTCTCTCATTTTCTTGTACTTGGGTGTCATGCTGTTGTACTGTATCTGAAGCTTTAGATGCCTTTGATTGAACTTGACCAATTGTCTTACATTTTCTCGAAGGCATTATTAAATGTCAGAAATTTGTTAAAGAGTCCAACAAAAAGTATGTACAAAAAATAAGCCAAAGGCACACTGACACTGAGCAATACATACACACATACATGCAAATATACAGGGATACAAACAGCTGTGGGCAAAAACACCCGGAATCATTTTTAAACTCACCCTTTATTACTATATTGTGGGATATATATTGTGGGATCACCCCTAGCAACGGGGTCGCAAGACAGCAGTGAGTCAGACAGCAGACTTTTAAGTTGCGGTTGACACCAGGCTCCTGCCTGTCTATTTAATAGCACTTTAACACACAAAGCAAAATGGCTCAGCTGAGCAACCAAATACGCTCACTGTAGTAGTCCCTCTCTACTCTCTGCACTTTTCTTGCTGTTACACTAATACATTAGTTTCAATGTTGCTTGAGTAATTGACTTGGGATAAATATAAGAATAAGTAATTCTTTGTTCATTCTGACAGAAATTATGTTCCAGGTCTTTGATGCCAGCAACATATATTTTTAGAAGGAAGCTACCAATACATGCCCTGTTCTTTCCTACTGCTTTCAATACATGGTTGGCAAGGGGCAAAAGTCAACATTGTGTAACAGGGCGGGGGCATTACTGTACATATTCCATATACGTTAAATAAAGGGGTTGTAAACCTAAATGATTTTACAAATCTTGGTTGGGAATTTCTTCCCAAATCCATGGTGGCACTGTCAATAAAACATTCCTATCTCCCCCTGGGTTAGTCACTAACAAGAAACATTCATTGTTAGAATCAACAAGTATGGTCATTAAACATAGTTAATATTGTGTATAGTAAGAAATCAAAGAAGAAAATAAATGACACACAACTCAAAACACACATTCTGTGTTTTTATGAATTTTATATTTTCCTAAGTGACTGTCTCCATCTTCTCAGCATTTGAAATGTCTCTAGGTTTTATTTATGTATTTAAATGAATTTTAAAGCACAGAATTTACATCTCCCCAATATTTGCATACACAGTGTGTGGGGTGTAACATCTCCCCGTCACTCTCTCTATATATCTCATTGTACAGGAGACGTCTTCTAGTTTGTATCTGACACTCCACAAACATCAATTTCTCTCTTGTCTTCAATTAGGTCCTGCGTCACCCTTCTATACATATTTGTCCAGTCGCGGAGGAAGTGTCTGGTGCCGTCATCTTCAGTCTTCTTCTTTCTCCTTCTCGCAATGTCAGCCAGTCTCCCACTGTGCGGGATTGAGAAACATGGCCTGCTGTAAAGTGTGGGGTGGGTGCCAATCCCACTGTGCATGCGTGAGATTGACATTTTTTCCCTTCAATGTATTTAAATCACCCTCCTCCTGGGATGCATGATTTGCGTATCCCAAAAGGCTCTGTGTTCCCATTTGGTCAGAGTGGCGATCAAGACAGAGAAAGGGTTTTACACTTTTTTTCAAAAAGGTGTGCATGGAAAAAAAAAACAAAAACATTTTCGCTTTTTAAAAAGGGGTTGTCTATCCTTTTATGTAAAGTAAAAAAATGTTTTGATAGGTCCGCATTGGGTATAGCCTGTGGTGTATTTGTTGTAAATATGCTTGAAATTATAAAAATAAATCTACTAATGTAGCATAATATTTTCTCAAATATTTTCCGGGTGCTAATAATTACCAAACATTTTACCATGCTTCCTTCTGCTTTAAAATTCCATACACAGTGTGTGGGGGGTAACACCTCCCTGTTACTCTATAAATGGTTTAGATGAACAATGGTGATCAGGATGTTTTAGTGAGATGACAGCTGGTTACACTGGAGAGTTTATAGCAGAAATCACTGATTTACATCTCCCCGGTATTTGCATACACAGTGTGTGGGGTGTAACATCTCCCCGTCACTCTCTCTATATATCTCATTGTACAGGAGACGTCTTCTAGTTGTCACTATGACATGTACAGCCAGTACTGGTATAAGCAGCTACCTAGCCTGGTACCAACAGAAGGACCAACAACCTCCAAAGCTTCTTATCTATCGTGCCAGCACTCGTGCTTCTGGGATCCCAGACAGGTTCAGTGGTTCAGGATCTGGAACTAACTACAAATTAAATATTAATGGAGCAACTGTAGAAGATGAAGGAAGATATTACTGTCAGCAGCATTATAGCACCCCTCTCATACAGTGATACAGAGCCGTACAAAAACCTCCTTCCTCTTTCTAAGGTAATATAAAGATAGGAACAGCTGTGAAAAAAAAACCTAAATGAAAAGAGTTAAAAAGTTTATTAATCACAATAACAATGAAATATGAAAATTGTTTTTGTCTATTAGGATATGTAAGATAATTTATGACCTGGAGCTCCTGCTATAAAGGAGACAGAAATCTTTCTCCAGGATTTTAGGAGGCACAAATTATGGTGAAATCTGAGCCACTGAAAAGTTATTTTATTATAACATTAATCAGCTCCTTTGAACTCCAGCATAACTGGTAACCCTGAGGTATACAGTTATATGAAATAACAATTAGCCCAGAAATGCTCAAGGGATACAATCTTACAAAGCCTAAAATGTCATTGCTGCCAGTTCCCAAACACGTTGAGAACATTTTATGAGATATTCAGAGTACATTTCTCATCTTCCCTCACTGTGGTCTCTTACTTTTTATTAAGATAGCGAGAAGGGTAGCAGACATTTTGGCAGCCTGGACATTCAGAGGTTTGGTAACACAATTTACAGTTAAATCACATTGTCAGATCCCATCTAATACATATAAACGGCCAACATCCCCAATTCAAAATATTACAAGGAAAATATACATATATGTGGGACTTGTGAGTATACAATAAATAAATGCATAAAATGAAGCTTTAATAATACAAAACAACACATACAATAAATTAATTAAAAATATTTCACAAATTTGAGATAGCAGATACACAGCAGATAGCAGATACACATTAAAATATAGTGCTACATATTTTTACCCATCCACCTGAATAGCACACATTGTAGATTTGCTGTTTTGCAGATATACTCTACTTCCTCAGGGATTCAGTAAATACAGATATTAAAGTATGGCAGCACTATACCACAATACAGAGAAATCACTGGTACTAATATAATATTTATTATCATATTTTAATTATATATATATAAATATATATATATATTTATATATATATATATTTAATATCGTGTATGATTAAATTTCCATAATACATACCACCAAAGGCATAATATACTGGTGCAACAACTTTAATCTGGTGCAGGGATGAGCACAAAGGGCAGGAGGAAATGACCAAAGCACGAGGGGAGGGAGAGGTACCCCAAATAACACTCCGGAATGATATCCAGCAAAAGAATGTTTTTTTGTTTTTTTTTTAAAATGTTGTGCTTAATTCATGGATTAGATTATGCAATTATATGTTAAGCCCATGGGAGATATCAAAGAAGCAACTGCAAAGACTACCATGCATATGTACATGTAAAATGTTCACAGTGGATTTAATTTACTCAGGAACTTTTATATATTTCTCAGTAAACAACATATCCACATTATGCAAATCCATTTTTCCAATACTATATATATATATATAAAAATACATATGTACCAAAGTCTATCCAAACATATATGTACAACAGCCTGTGTCACATAAGTCATACACATGTAGCATATGATTCTCACTACCTACACTTCTCATGAACCCAGTTTCGAAGAACAATCACTATTTAAAGAAATAGAAACAATATTATATTTCCCTGGTACAAAATTATCCATGTTAATATGCAAATCCTAGATATCATTAGTACAGGTTGACTTTAATAAAAACTTTATTGACATGATTGATTGATTTTTATGTATAGATCCTGGCAATCAAAATGTTACATTGAGCAGCCACTAACTTGTTTGTTCTGATTTAATCTGAGACCTCTACCAGTATTAATAAATTTTCTTTGAACGGATACAAAGTTCCCAATGACTTCTTTAAATTATAAATGTCCCCTCAGCTGCCTCACTTTGGTTATGTTGGAACCTGGAAGTTCTCATTTCTAAACCCTGCTTATTGCATTGTAAGGTACCAGGGGTAAAGAAGAGCAGAGTTTCTGTGACCCCAAAACAAAACAACAAAATAACAAAACATGCCAACATTTCCCTTTCATTGACCTCAATTGAGCTCACAACAACTGACCAATTCTTTGAAAAGTCCACAAACCTAATAATGAACTGACTTTTTATGAGTTCAACACAAGGTGCCACATTTTTCCTTATACATATTAAAATTTCATATATAATATATTAGGAGCGAACTATAACCTATAATGGTCACTTCAATATTGTTAGAAATAAATAAAGAGATTAGGAAATACAATATTCTATTCTGCTCATGTAAACCCGAACTTCACTTGACTAGATAAAGAAAATATTTACATCTCTATCCCTGACAGGTGACAACTAACCACAGGATTTGTATATTTCCTCCTTTCTGTATTTGCATACACAGTGTGTGGGGTGTAACATCTCCCCGTCACTCTCTCTATATATCTCATTGTACAGGAGACGTCTTCTAGTTTGTATCTGCTGCATTTCCTTAACTCAAGTAATGGACTTATGACAAGAATATAAAGTAGGGGTCCTTGTTATATTCCACCCATGCCTTCCTGACAGAAATAACTTCTAGTTTCCAATAAACCGCTAGTTTTATATTTCATGTGACGAATATTTGATCCTATGCCAAATTATTGTAGAAATAAGATGGGGGAAAATGTAACTGGAGAGATAAGATGGGATAATGGCAAACAAATATATTTATATATTTATAATTGGTTCATAGATGGTAGATGGGTTCATGTGATATACAATACTAATGAACCCTTTTTTATTGTCTCGTATCCTGGAATGGTAAAAACATGACTTTCTGTAGATAGGCAAAATAAAAAAAACAATCAGTCTCTGTAGTATGGCTTCACAGAACTCTTGATGGAGTACAGGTCTGAACAGAAAAACAAAACACCAGCAAACACAGGATATTGCATCATGTCAGGTCTACACAGATTTTTTTCTAGAACACTGCCATCTAATGGTAAATAAGTGCATAACATTTATAACATCCATTATCTGTTTGGCGGTGTATCTTGAAGCAGCAAGTGGAATAAAGAAATTAATTTTCTGTCATCTGCTCAGCAGCTCACAGCATCTCCTGCTTCTCTTTAGCCATACAACCTGAGATGTATTCAGCATCCCCAGCTGAAGGGGATTTTTGTAGCAGATTCATTTCTGGCTCGAATCTGGCCTTCTAGGACTTTATAGCCGTTTCACTGCAAAGAATAAAAGGTATTTATTAGGACTAATTTACCTCATAATTTTAAAACAAAAGGTTGAGACCATGAATCATTACAGCATAAAACTAACTTTTTATTTTTGTTTAGTGATGCTTAAGGTTGATTCACTATGGAATATAAACTATTCACTTGGCAAAGTTTATTATCTTCATGCAAGGGTTCATTCACTTATTTTATGAAATGAGATGACACTCTGCTGACTTCAACCATCCAATCATGTGCCCATGATTACTAATTATTTGCTAAGTGAATTATCACCACATTTACTAAGCTTGGTGAATAATATTTCCTGATAAGGTGATAAATAACTTTAGTTAGTGATCCAACATCCTTAACTAAATGACCCTCTTTGAAGCAGAACTAAAATAAAAATATAATAAAACACTTACCTATTGAACCCTGATCCCTTAATCCTGCCAGAGATGTCTTCAATTAGGTCCTGCGTCACCCTTCTATAAGTTAAAAAGTTTATTAATCACAATAACAATGAAATATGAAAATTGTTTTTGTCTATTAGGATATGTAAGATAATTTATGACCTGGAGCTCCTGCTATAAAGGAGACAGAAATCTTTCTCCAGGATTTTAGGAGGCACAAATTCTGGTGAAATCTGAGCCGCTGAAAAGTTATTTTATTATATCATTAATCAGCTCCTTTGAACTCCAGCATGACTGGTAACCCTGAGGTATACAGTTATATGAAATGACAATTAACCCAGAAATGCTCAAGGGATACAATCTTACAAAGCCTAAAATCTCATTGCTGCCAGTTCCCAAACACGTTGAGAACATTTTATGAGATATTCAGAGTACATTTCTCATCTTCCCTCACCGTGGTCTCTTACTTTTTGTTAAGATAGCGAGAAGGGTAGCGGACATTTTGGCAGCCTGGACATTCAGAGGTTTGTTAACACAATTTACAGTTAAATCATATTGTCAGATCCCATCTAATACATATAAACGGCCAACATCCCCAATTCAAAATATTGCAAGGAAAATATACATATATGTGGGACTTGTGAGTATACAATAAATTATTGCATAAAATGAAGCTTTAATAATACAAAACAACACATACAATAAATTAATTAAAAATATTTCACAAATTTGAGATAGCAGATACACAGCAGATAGCAGATACACATTAAAATATAGTGCTACATATTTTTACCCATCCACCTGAATAGCACACATTGTAGATTTGCTGTTTTGCAGATATACTCTACTTCCTCAGGGATTCAGTAAATACAGATATTAAAGTATGGCAGCACTATACCACAATACAGAGAAATCACTGGTACTAATATAATATTTATTATCATATTTTAATTATATATATATAAATATATATATATATTTATATATATATATATTTAATATCGTGTATGATTAAATTTCCATAATACATACCACCAAAGGCATAATATACTGGTGCAACAACTTTAATCTGGTGCAGGGATGAGCACAAAGGGCAGGAGGAAATGACCAAAGCACGAGGGGAGGGAGAGGTACCCCAAATAACACTCCGGAATGATATCCAGCAAAAGAATGTTTTTTTGTTTTTTTTTTAAAATGTTGTGCTTAATTCATGGATTAGATTATGCAATTATATGTTAAGCCCATGGGAGATATCAAAGAAGCAACTGCAAAGACTACCATGCATATGTACATGTAAAATGTTCACAGTGGATTTAATTTACTCAGGAACTTTTATATATTTCTCAGTAAACAACATATCCACATTATGCAAATCCATTTTTCCAATACTATATATATATATATAAAAATACATATGTACCAAAGTCTATCCAAACATATATGTACAACAGCCTGTGTCACATAAGTCATACACATGTAGCATATGATTCTCACTACCTACACTTCTCATGAACCCAGTTTCGAAGAACAATCACTATTTAAAGAAATAGAAACAATATTATATTTCCCTGGTACAAAATTATCCATGTTAATATGCAAATCCTAGATATCATTAGTACAGGTTGACTTTAATAAAAACTTTATTGACATGATTGATTGATTTTTTCCACATGTTCCTGGACCACCAAATGGAATAGATGGAAATAATGCCTAAACAGCCTGCCAATATAGATGGAACTTCAGGCAGGGCTGTGGGGAGACTTAAGGACACCTAACAAGGTATCATGATTCTCCTGCAGGTTCTGAGTGCATCAAACACCAATAAATATTTTTTTCTATATGTACACATGTATAATATTAGTTAAAACAACATGAAAAAAAGAGGGGAGTTTTTTTCCCCGCATCTTCCCATATTAAGACTCATTCTCCCTTTACTCATGGAAAGGATTTAAAACTACATGTGTCATTAAACCCGGGGAATTATTTTGCCTTTAATCAAAAAATCCATTTTGTCTTGGCTTGTATTAGCCATTTATCTATGTCCCCGCCTCTATAGTCCAATTGAATATCTTCCAGTGCAATAAATCTAATAGAATTGCTGTCATAATTATGTTCAAATGCAATGTGGCAACTAAGCAGAGTGGTAATTTTACCATTGGTAATTTATTAGATATGTTCATACATTCTCTTTGGAAACTGGAGTTATCTGCCACGTAGTATCTGCCACAAGTGCAGAAAGCTAGATATATCACACCAATTGTGGCACAGTTTACCGGGTGTTTAAGTTTCAGGATGGCTTTGATTGGAGGTCTTCCTTTAAAAGAAAAATCAGAGGGCTTATATATCCATCCACATTGAGAGCATGCTTTACATTTACAGGTACTCTTCTCTATTAGAGGTCACCTCGGGCAGTTGGGTATATTTTTTTGCTGTAGCCCCTATTAAGCAGGCGATCACATAAGTTTTTAGCTTGTAGTTCTTAGCAAATTTTTAGCAAATTCCTCAATGCCCAAACAGTTCAATGTCCAAAGAGAAGAGGTAAGGACATTCTCATCACTCTTCTAGAAGAAAATGTCCAGGAAGGGGATACGTGTATCACTATATTCCATCGTAAATCTTAAAATATAATCATTATTTTGCATCCCAGAGAAAAATACCTTAAATAATTCAACTTTACCAGTCCAGATTATAAAGACGTCATCTATATATCAGTGCCACAGGGCAATGTGGGACAGGTATGTAGAAAAGGTCTTATCTGCCAACCTTCCAAATAATGGTTGGCAT
>NC_092860.1:144138470-144140426 GCF_032062135.1 Pyxicephalus adspersus | reverse complement strand
TGAACATTAAAGGATTCAAACTCATCATTTTATAAGCATACATTTTCGTCTTTCACACTAGTTTTCTTGTTAAATACAGATTTAAAGTATAAATACTGTGCAAACAGATGTATACCCTTGCAGTGTGGGTAACACAACGCCAATAAAGAAAGACATCAGTTATGATCTTAGAGAGCAATTGTTGCTGTCGATTAATTTGGGATAGTTTAGGAGGTCATCTTCAAATTTCCTCAAGTAAAAAAGATTGTTCACAAGTAGGAATTATTCAAGAAAGTTGTCAATCTTATAAGGAGTGAATATCCCACCAACGATCAGACCATGCAATGCCTAAAGAAACTACAAAAACATTAAAAGCTGCATTCAGACTCTACAGTACTTACTATGTTAAATATTAAAGGTACAAATAAGAAAAGACAGAAAAAGTATGGCTTGTTTGGAAGGGTTCCCAGCATGGCTTAGGTTTGCATCATTGCATCTGAAGAAACCACAAGACTTCTAGCAAAATGTCCCTTAGGGAAACAAGACCAAAGCGAAGATTTTTTGGCTTCAATGCCCAGTGGCATGTTTAGTGAAAACCAAACAGAGCACAAATACCTTATACCAACTGTCATGCATGGTGGAGGAAGATCGATGATTTGGGCTTGTGTTGAAGACATTGAGCCTGGGTACCTTGCAGTTATAGAGCTGGCTGTGATCTCCGCTGTATACTAAAACGTTCTACAGTTACATATGAGACCATCTTTGCCACTGCTAAAGTTTGACTATAATTGGCTGATGCAACAGGACAATGATCCCAAGCACACCAGCAAATTTACAATAGGATGGCTGAAAAAGAAAAACGTGTTTTAATGGTCCAATCAAATTCTATACTTCAACACAATGAAAATTCTGCAGTAGGATTTTACAGTTGACCTAAACTCTATTATCAGTCCTATTATTAGATATCTTTTCTCACCCTTTTGCACTGGAATGTCAGTCCCTCATTGTGGTGCTGGTTGTTTGCATGCATGAAAAATAAAATGTTTATTATATGAAAAGAAGCGGCCATCTTGCGTGTAGCAAATTTCCTTGCCCTCCACTTCTGACCTTCTCAATCTGTTTTTTTTTTTTAAACTGTGAACTAACTAATTTTGGTTCACATTGAAATTGTATTTAATCTTTAAGACTTTGTTATTTATTATCGCACAACATATTTTTTAGATTATAAAGTTCATATAAGCTTTAAGCTTTATAAAGTTCAAATACACTTCACTCTTGACCTCCTCCATCTGCTGCGGCAATGAAGAGCCCAAGGGGAAGAGTCAGAGCAGTTGTTTTAAGAGTTTAGGAGGTTTAGAAGCATTAATTAAAATTAAACATGGACAGATTAGTATAACCTGGGCCCATATTATCCATAAACCCAAGCTGAAAATATGCGTTTAGGTCCGCTGTGCATAAAAAAAATCACATAATGAGCTAACATAGCATAACATAACACAACATAACATAACATAAATGAACAATGAGCAATGTTGTAAAGAAGAGTGGACCAAGATTCCTCCACAACAATGTGGAAAATGATAAAGTCATACAGAAAATGATTACTTTGTTATTTGTGCTAAACTACAAGCTTTAAAATCTTGGGGTCTACTTAGTTTTTCACAGATGGCTTCTCCATTTTAGCTTAGTTATGCTAATAAATAATGATGCAGTTGGTCGTTGTGTGTTGTTGTTCAGCTGAAGTTGTATTTACCTCATTGGAGAACCTGTTAAAAACCAGAAGATGTTTATTTTTCCTTGATACATACAATCTTAGTTTTGTAAGTGGCTGTACGCATTTCATGGCAGACAATGACATACGTAATACGTGATGTATAGATCCTGGCAATCAAAATGTTACATTGAGCAGCCACTAACTTGTTTGTTCTGATTTAATCTGAGACCTCTACCAGTATTAATAAATTTGCTTTGAACGGA
>NC_092860.1:144136119-144137719 GCF_032062135.1 Pyxicephalus adspersus | reverse complement strand
GCACACCCCCTATCAATATACAAATACTGGCCACTTGTTTAGCTGTGCTCAGAAACAGCGGCATCTTGTGGCTAAAATGCAGAACGACAGTAGTCCTATATTTTATTACAAACATTGAACACATGTGCTGTTTTCTCAATCTCACACAGGTACCAGGGGTAAAGAAGAGCAAAGTTTCTGTGACCCCCAATATCATTTTGCAGCACACAAGGTAGACCTCCTGATGTCACCATGATGTATAACTGTGACCTGTTGTATAGAATGTCACAAAGGGAATCATTTGTGGTGAAGCATTGAAAGGTAACTGCTATGGGAAGCTTTATTGGGGAACCAATCTGTGTGAATGGCTCTACAGCACACCAAAGCCTGCACATGTTACCAAAGCCCAATGGTGTAGATTGACCCTCACAAACTCCTGGATAGAACTTCAACTACTTACCAATGTCAAAACAGGAAATATAGTAAGGAAATTGGACGAGTGTTGCACAAATAACATTGTGGTGGTGAAATGTGAACTTTTATTTTATTACATTATTTTAAATGATTTATATTTTGTGATCCTGGTTAGAGCTGAAATGTTTCTGTACTAAAAAAAGTCCCCTTTTATGATCAGACCAAGCATGAAGTGTTCAGTATAATAGTTCTCTAATGATATGTTGTATAATATAAAAACACTGACCAGCATTGTAAGCAAATTTAAATTCTAATATAAGTGAAACATTTTCTGACTTAAAAAATTCTTGCAAGCTTTTATTGTTTTGTTTTTTTTAACTGTGAACTAATTTTGGTTCACTTTGAAATTGTATTTAATCTTTAGGACTTTGTTATTTAATATTGCACAAAATATAATATTAGATTATGAAGTTCAGGGCTTTTGGTATATTTGTTTAATGCTTTGCAATAGCTTTTAGAATTGACCTTATTGTCAATTCAGACTTATAACTTTTTGAAAAAAAATTCTAATAAAACAATTACAATAACATTGTATACTATTTTAGGACATCCCCTCCCAGGCATGTTATTTAACAGATGTGTATAATTTTATTGTTTGAATTGAAGATTCATAACAAGACCCTTTTATACAAAAAAAAAATTTCACCCCCATGGTGGTGTCCAGCTTCCCATTCTCTTTGTTTACGTTAAAAAAAAAAAAAAACATGCCAACATTTCCCTTTCATTGACCTCAACTGAGCTCACATCAACTGACCAATTCTTTGAAAAGTCCACAAACCTAATAATGAACTGACTTTTTATGAGTTCAACTCAAGGCGCCACATTTTTCGTTGTACATATTAAAATTTCATATATATAATATATTAGGAGCGAACTATAACCTATAATGGTCACTTCAATATTGTTAGAAATAAATAAAGAGATTATGGAATACAATATTCTATTCTACCCATGTAAACCCGAACTTCACTTGACTAGATAAAGAAAATATTTACTTCTCTATCCCTGACAGGTGACAACTAACCACAGGATTTGTATATTTCCTCCTTGCTGTATTTGCATACACAGTGTGTGGGGTGTAACATCTCCCCGTCACTCTCTCTATATATCTCATTGTACAGGAGACGTCTTCTAGTTTGTATCTGAC
>NC_092860.1:144121119-144135505 GCF_032062135.1 Pyxicephalus adspersus | reverse complement strand
AGATACATTGCAAAAGTCAGGAGTATGTAATGTACAACATAGATCATGGCTTGCTGGCCAGGATTGCTACCATGTACTACTCTATATCTATATGGTGTATTGAGGTGTTATCAACAAAAAGGGGCACTACAGGGTCCAGGAGAAGCAACAACTGGGCAGAGGTCCTTTTGTCCCAAGCTGGGTCGTTGCCTATTCTATAAAACTGCATCCTGGTTAATTAAAAGTAAAAACAAGCAGTGACCACGGAAGGGGGTGGCACAGATCTGGCAGGCAGTGACAGCTGCTGTGGAAAATGCAAGCAGGGCAGATGACCTCAGGACCCAGCAATCATCCATCAGGAAGGACACTATGGGGGCAGAGTGTCTGTACATTGGATACGAGTATGACTGGGCGTCTATCTAACAGCACCACTGAAGCAGTCATCTAACAGATTTACAACATTTAAATTGCACCAGATTGTATGCAAAATTTTTATCTGCCTGTGTGTCCAGATCAATTGTGGTACAAGTCTCCCTCTGGTGGAAAGTAGCTGTAATGCAGTTTGTGGTTTTGTGATCATTTTTAATAGTACTGGTCAATTTCTAATTGTAGTGCAGTACGTTCTATAAACTTTAGACCAAATGTATCTTATCTTGCATATCAGTGAAATTTAGAATGATCCTTACAAGACTTAGTTGCATACAACTTGGAGTTGGCTCAAGACATTGACCAAATGAACAATATGATGGAAAATGGCCACCTGTATTACCATTCCAAAATTGTGGTTGGCATTTCGAATGTTTGGATGAGAGCTATAAAATATGCTCATGTGTTTTGGGGATATAATATCTTCAAAGATGATGAGTATAACCATGCATTAGGGCCAATTCTTTTACAGGTTGATAAGCTAATTTGCCCTATTATATAGTTGGGACAACTTTTCAGCTATACTCGAGCTTATACTGGAGTTCCTGAATCTTTGACCTTCAATATAATTGGAGAAATTGGTTTATGACAAGTATGTAGCTGCAATGTAATAAGAAACCAACTAACTCACTAATACCCACATATAGTATGAAATCAGAGTCCTTGTTATTTTCTTCCTGTGCCTTACTAGAGGGAATACAGTAAACTCTGCTGCTTATATTGTATGTGAAAATTACCTAATCCCATTCCAAAATGTTAAAAGATGAGATGATATTAGGACGGGACAATTTTTAAAATATATATTTCTGTTTGTCCCTTTAACATGTAGACTACCTATGGTTGGGATTCATTTATGTATAGTGGATGAATTTAGCAGTTATAATGACATTTCATGTGATATCTATATATATATATTTATTTATATTTATATTTATATATATTTATTATATTTATATATATTTTACTCTATTTATTGTTTTAAATAAAGTCCAGAATCTGGGCTATTTTTTTATGTTTTTTTCTTTGAAATTAAAGATAATAAAGCTGAGCGATTTATCAACATATAATGTTTGGGGCCCTGCTGTAAGTCATAAGGTTTATTTCAAGTTGTTGTGTGATTTTAAATTTCCATATAAACATATTTTCATATGAAATACTGTATATATCCAAATATAAACAGATCCAAATATAAACCAAAGTACCTATTTTTATCTGAAAATACAGGAAATTGCTTTAAATCAAGTAGAAAAAGTGTACAAAATTTTTTTAGTCACAGTTAACAATTTAAACAGTAACCGATAAAAATATAAGTAAAATTCACCTGAAATAATACAATTTTAAGTCATTATTTTTTAAAACATTTGTTTAAAAGGGTCTCCTCATGGAAATGCAGTGACCTCTGTTCTGGTGATTGGCTCAAGGCTGTCTCCAGGCCGAATTACCTTTGGGCGGGAACAACACACGTATATTGGAGCATCTGATTGGTGGAAGCTGACTATATAACCTGTATTCAGTGATTCCTGTCAGCAGCTTTCCTGTTACAGCCCCTTAGTTGAAGTTCCCCATCCCCTTCTTTTCCTTCATTGAGATTTTTGTTTCTAAGTAAATTCTTTGGGAATTCAGCTGTATGTTTGGGATTTTCTGGTCAAGCGTTTGTTATTTAATGTTTTTTTACGCATTTAGCAAATGTTTGTAATTTCTAGTAAACAATAATAAATGCTGCTGGCAATTTTTTAACGCCAATAGAAGTTGTGTTCTGTTTTCATTAATTACGTTAATAGTTTTTTTAAAGGGCTTTGGGATGTCCCCTGCATTTCCATAACTCAAGTAATGAACTTAGGACAGGAATATAGTAAAGTAGGGCTCCTTGTTATATTCCACCCATGCCTTCCTGACAGAAATAAACTCTAGTTTCTAATAAACTGCTAGTTTTATATTTCATGTGATGAATATTTGATCCTATGCCAAATTATTGTAGAAATAAGATGTTGTCTGTCATCTGCTCAGCAGCTCACAGCATCTCCTGCTTCTCCTTAGCCATGCAACCTGAGATGTATTCAGCATCCCCAGCTGAAGGGGATTTTTGTAGCAGATTCATTTCTGGCTCGAATCTGGCCTTCTAGGACTTTATAGCCGTTCTGCTCTTAGACACAGGAGTCTGTTGGTGCGCTAATTTGTTGGATTTGCCATTGCTGATTCTGCCTGTTTTCTAGACCTGTGATTGTATGTTGCCTGGTCCGCCCTTTGCCGGGAACCCCGATTCTGTTTTGTCCTAACTTTTAAATACCTTGTTTGGCTGATGGATTTCTTGAGAATGACCTCGGGCTCTGTTTTGTGGACTTGCCTTCATGGGGCTCTCCTGAGTTGTGTTATCTGCGGGCTGTTGGTCCTCTGTCAGTCCTTCCACAGATGCCATCCTTTGCGTACAATAGTCCTGGAACAGCTGTATACTGGGATAGTGCAACTATCCTCCCGATGCTGAGTGCGGGCTTGCTATAGGTGAAGAGTATGGAGCTAGATTGGAGGACTAGCATCTAGTGAGCTGTTGTGCTGGAACCAGGGCCTTACATGCTGCTTATAAGATACACATCTCTATTCTAACATGGCAATTGTTCACTGTTTTGACACCTAAATTTTAGGATTTAGTTACTGATAAATTTTAAGTATTTTTCCCTTTTTTGTTAACAGTTAGTGTATTATTACACAATATTTATATACCGGTAGCACCATCATATTACGTAGCAATGTGTACATTGTCTATAATCATGTCACTAACTGTCCCTCAAAGGGTCTCACAATCTAACGTCCCTACCTCAGTCTGGTAAATTTTGAAGCCATTTAACCTAACTGCATATTTTTGGGATGTGGGTGGTACCCAGAGGAAATCCACACAAACACGGGGAGAACCTGCAAACTCCATGCAGATAGTGTCCTGATCGAGCTTCGAGCCGGGGACCTAGCACTGCAAAGGCAAGAGTGCTACCTCTGAGCCCATATAAACTGTACCATATTTATATTGTATGTGAAAATTACCTAATCCCATTCCAAAATAAATATAGATGAGATAATATTAGGATGGGACAATTTTTAAAATATATTTTTCTGTTTGTCCCTTTAATATGTAGACGACCTATTGTTGGGATTCATTTATGTATAGTGGATGAATTTAGCAGTAATAATGATATTTCATGTGATATATATATGAGATCAACTCTATTTATTGTTTTGTCTGACTCCAGTATCCGGGCTATTTTTTGATTCTTTCTTCTCTGAAATATAAGATAATATAGCTGAGAGATTTATAAACATATGTTTGGGGCCCTGCTGTGAGTCTTAAAGTTTATTTAGGGTTGTTATGTGATTTTGTATTTCCATAAAATATATTTTCATATGAAATACTGTATATATTCAAATATAAACAGATCCAAATATAAACCGAGGTACTTATTTTTATCTGAAAATACAGGAAATTGCTTTAAATCGAGTAGAAAAAGTATACAAATTTTTTTTAGTCACAGTTAACAATTTAAACAGTAACCAATAAAAATATAAGTAAAATTCACCTGAATTAATACATTTTTAATTCATTATTTTTTAAACATTTTTTTAAAAGGGGAAAAATAATAAATACACATGGCTTCGTCTGTGCATCTTTTTCTTTTTTTACAGATTAAAGTATTTTTGTGCTTATGATGGGTGTGTCACACTTACCTCTTTCTCACTAAACCGGAGGCTCTTCTCTCCTGCACATGCGGACAGTACTGACCCTGGGTGTGCCTGCTCTCCCAAATGTTATCAGTTTCGCCCATCCCGCAAGCCAATCAGGAAATAGCCTCCTAATCATCCCTGGCTATTTAGCTGGTTCAGACACAGCACTCAATGTTCATGCAACTTGTCTCCACTAGTGCCTAACCCCCTAGCTCTGCTGAGGATTTCCTCTACAGCTTCTGTTTGATTCAGTGCCTACCCTGTCCAGCTCCTGTCTTAACCCCGTATTGCCCAGTCTGTTGCCTGTTCCCTTGTGCTGTTCCAGTGTTCCTCTGTGTCTGCAGTATCCATGTGTCTTCCGTGTCACCTGTGCCACCTGTAGCTTCTAATGTCTCCTGTGTTCCCTGTGTCTGCAGTGGCCCCTGTGTCATTGGTGTCTATTTCATGGATTCCTGGTATTTGGCTTGTGACCTGACTTCTCTTGCTTGCTGCCTGCATAGATCCCAGCCTTCGTTGACAATTCATCTGCTTTGTGATTTGGTACTGTTTATCTTCCTGCCCACCCTGGTGTGCCCAAGGACTGCAACCTGGCAGTAACCCGCAGCACAACATCTTAACCAGCCCTGATTGCTCTTGTACCCCTTTACTAGTTGTATGTGTTCTTGGATTAAGTTTCTCTATAGCACTTGACAATCCGGAATCCCAGACAGGTTCAGTGGTTCAGGATCTGGAACTAACTACAAATTAACTATTAATGGAGCAACTGCAGATGATGAAGGAAAATATTACTGTCAGCAGGGTTATAGCTACCCTCTCACACAGTGATACAGAGCCCTACAAAAACCTCCTTCCTCTTTTATAAAGAAAAACATACAACAAAATATCAAAACTTTAACATTTGCTGCAAAGCATGTAATACACTTCTCAACAAATTGTATTTCTTTAAAATTTAGGAAAGTTTATAGCAGGTACTTTGCTGTGCCACAGATCTGGCAGGCAGTGACAGGTGCTGGGCAATGTGCAAGCAGTGCAGGTGACCTCAGGTCCCAGCAATCATCCAGCAGGAAGGACACTATGGGGGCAGAGTACATCGGATACGAGTATGACTGGGCCTCTACCTAACAGCACCACTGAAGCAGTCATCTAACAGATTTACAACCTTTAAAATACACCAGATTGTATACAAAACGTTTATCTGCCTGTGTGTCCAGATCAATTCTGGTACAAGTCTACCTTGTAATGTAGGTTGCAGAACCTGATTTACGGTTTCATTCTGCATCCCCAAGGTGAGCTATTCCTTGTGGACATAATTTGTGGTTTTGTGAATGTTTCTGATTGTGCTGGTCAATTTCGAATTGTAGTGCCATACGTTTTATAAAGATTAGACGAAATGTATCTTATCTTGCATATCAGTGAAGAGTTACAATGATCCTTACAAGACTGAGTTGGATACAACTTGGACTCAGCTCTGGAACCTAGACCACATGGACATTATGATGGAAGATGGTCACCTGTATTAACATTCCAATGTTGGCATATCGGATGGTTGGGTGAGATCTATAAAATATACTTATGTGCTTTGGGAGTCTAACATCTTCAAGGGTGATTAGTGCAGTGGGGGATATTCTATTGCAGGTTGATAAGCTAGTTTGCCCTATTATATAGTTGGGATATCTTTTCAGCTCAAATAAGAAACTCTGTACTAGAAACTTTGACCTTCAATTGGAGAAATTAGCTTTGTAACAAGTGTGTAGCTGCAAAGTATTAAGAAACCAACTAACCCAATAATACTCACATATAGTATAAAATGTGAGTCCTTGTGATTATCCACCTGTGCCTTACGAGAGGAAAAAAAGCTCTGCTGCTGATATTTCATGTGAGAATTACATGATCCAGTTCCAAAATATTAAAGGATGAGATGAGATTGGGAAGATGGGACGGTATCTGGGAGTCCAATATCTGGGAGATTTTTTGATGCTTTCATCTTTGAATATTAAGATATTAAAGCTGAGAGATTTATGAACATATGTTTGGGGCCTTGCTGTAAGTCTTAAACTTTATTTTAAGGTTGTTGTGTGATTTTGTATTTTATTAAAAATATGTTTTGATATGAAATACTGTATATATTCAATTATGTTTTAAATTGATAGTGTTGTTTGCCAAATTCAAAGTCCGTCCCCGGTTGTTGGATTCTCAGACTTGCATTTAGTGCAGCCATTTGTAGTCACATTTTTTATGGTACTTTGTTACTCTGTAAGAATTTGTTAGTAACTAATTTCCCCAGTTTCACCCCTTGTGTGTAATAATCATCTAGCTGCTACACCCATAGAGTGTAGGCGGATTGTGTGCAGGATTTATATGTGTCTCCCTCTACTAGAAGCCGATAGTACTTTGCACAATGCACAAAGATCATCGACAGCTAAACTCTTCCCTGTGGACATGATTTGTGACAATTGCTGACAGTGTTGAGATATCAGTATGTGTGTACTGTTTTCATTTGTTTCTTTTTGGTACATATTGAGGAACTTTTGTGATTACTTCTGAGTCTGCTGATCAACATCTGAATATTTGTGTCATTGTATTTGCAGAATGTTCTATGTAGCTTAGACAAGATATATAATATATTGTATATCAGTGGGGAATTAGAATGATTCTTACAGGTTTTTTGAAATACAACTTGGACTCAAAACCTAAACCGACTGAGCGATGTTGTGGAAGGTGACCGCCTGTATGAATATATCTATGATATGGCTGACAATTTGGATGGTTAGGTGTGATCCATACAATCCTAAATTCTCTCCATAATTTGTGTGCCTAATATCATCATAGGTGATGGGGAAAACCCCAGAGGAGGCAATTCTGTTATATGTATAGATTATCTATTTAATAATTGGGATGTCTTTTCATCTCAGAAAATAGGGGGATTAAAATACCGTATTTTGGGTCTCCTCATGGAAATGCAGTGACCTGTGTTCTGGTATCCCCCCTCCATTTCTTCCCTTTTTTTCTCCGTATTCAGTGATTCCTGTCAGCAGCTTTCCTGTCACAGCACCTCAGCTGAAGCTCCCTATCCTCCCATCCCCTTTCCTTTCCTTCATTGGGATATTTATTTATGTGATTTGTTTTCACCTATCTTGAAGGAGACTGATTAGTAAATTTTTTGGCTATTCAGCCGTATGTTTAGGATTTTCTGGTCAAGCATTTACGTTAATAGTTTGCTGTAAAGAGCTTTAGGGTGTCACCTGCATTTCCATAACAAGTAATCGACTTGTGTTAAGAATATAAAGAAGGGGTCCTTGAAATTTTCCATATAGATGGGGCAAATTGGAACTGGAGGGATGAGATGGGATGATGGCAAACAAATATATATAAGTTTATAACACTGGGGAACAATTTTTAACACTTTTTTTAGTTACATTTTTAAGCTTATTTACACTAAAATAGGTATGCTGATTCTGAAAGTGCAGTTAGTTTTCTTCTATCACGTGAGGTTCTTTCTCTACCACTTATATTAATGCGATTTCAGTAGCATAAATTTGTATAGGGTATTCATTTACAAGCAAGACAGTGTGGTCAGAGGTTGTGCGCTGCTCTACCTAGTGAATAAACAAAATTTATTTTTCTACTTACACAACTATTTTCTTTCTTTCAGATCATGTCTGGCTCTGCTGTTTCTCATTGTTAATGCCTAAACAACCCTGATTCATTGCCCTTGATTCATCAAGCAGAATCGGATGATCGCTCGCGCATTGGTATTTGCGATCCGAAATCGTATGCTGTGGCGCTATTCAGCAACTGAAAAAACTTGCGCCCGGAGCCGCGCGTCCCCGGCAGCTTTTCACTGGCGAGCTTGCATTAAAAGTCACTGTTCCCCTAAAAAATCATTCTTTCTAATGGCATCTCGCAGCTGAATTCTAATCGCCTTAATTGCTATGATCTCACGATTGACAGCTTAAAAGATCCTTCTTATTTGCGCAGCTGTAATCTAATCGCCTTAATTGGCAGATTCGCGCCCCCTATTGCTCATTATCATGAAGGCAGGAATCCGGCTGGCAGTGAGGAGGCAAGTGTACGAGCGCACTCGACTCCGGACCACGGTAAACCGCGCTCGCTGGTCGCACGTACATTCGCGCTTCCAGCGATTGCGGATTTTGTTGATGAATCAGGGGCATTGTGTTATATCTGTGGCAGTTTCACCATTGCCAGTCAAAAGGCGAACATCAGCACATTTGTAGAGCAAGCCTTTTTGATATATTTCAAAGTTAAACTTGGTGATCAAGATGAGTCTTGGGCCCCTCATAAGTGTGCAAACAGTGTGTCAAGGGTTTACAAATGTGGACAAAGGGAACACGTGATAAGATGCCATGTGGTATACCTATGGTTTGTCGAGACCCAGGAGATCATTTCAGTGACTGTTACTTTTGTATAGTGAAAACTTCAGGATAAAAAAAGAAAAAAAACGTAACATAGAATATCCTAGTCTATCATCGGCTACACACCCAGTGGCTCATTTAGATGAGATCCCAGTGCCAGTTTTAGTTACACTACCCTCTTCTGAAGAACATGATTATGGTGATGAACTAGGTGACAACAATGATGAAGAGTTTGAAATTGAAGAAGACTCTGTTAGTAGGGGATTAGATCAGCATGAGTTGAGTGATTTGGCACGTGATTTGGGACTATCGAAGAAGGCTTCAGAACTCCTAACATCAAGACTGTGTGAGAAAAACTTGAAAAAGGAACAAAGGCATTGTACTTTCGAACCAGATAAATTGCATTTCTGCAGTACTTTAGAACTGACAGTGGCTTTGTGTATTGCCATAACATATCTGGTTTATTGAAGGATGTGGGAATTCCAATCTATAACTCAACTGAATGGCGACTATTCATTGATAGCTCAAAGCGGAGCTTAAAGTGTGTCCTCCTTCACAATGGCAATATATTTGGGTCAGTCCCATTTGGCCAGTCAGTTTCTCTTTGTAAAGATAATGCAGACATAAACAAAGTCATTGAGTTGTTGCAATATCACCAACACAATTGGGGCATCTGTGTTGACCTTAAAATAGTATGCTTCCTTGTTGGTCAACAACACAGATACACCAACTATCCTTGTAAACTGTGCATGTGGGAGAGCAGGGCTCATGAGAGGCATTGGGTGGAAAGGGATTGGCCTCCAAAATCTGCCCTAAAACCAGGTGATTAAAACATTCTACATGAGCCACTTGTTGATAGAAAGAATATAACATTCCCGCCTCTGCACATAAAACTGGGTCTAATGAAGCAGTTCGTTAAAGCTTTGCTAACTGAAGGAGATTGTTTCAAGTACCTCATTTTGGCATTTCCTAGCCATTTGCCATTTGAAAAAATAAAGGCCGGTGTGTTTGATGGTCCACAGATTCTGCAGCTAATCAAATATGAACAATTTATTTGGACAATGTCATATGTCAAAAAGAATGCTTGGTTATCATTTGAAGCAATTGTCAAGGACTTTCCTGGAAACATAGGAAACACAAGCAAATAATTACACAAAACTTGTCCAGAAACTCTTGGGGAGCTACAAAATGCTTGGTTGCAATATGAGCATCAAGGTGCATTTTCTGCATGGCCATTATTATTATTATTATTATTATTATTAATAAACAGGATTTATATAGCGCCAACATATTACTCAGCGCTGTACATTAAATAGGGATTGCAAATGACAGACTAATACAGACAGTGATACAGGAGGAGGGGACCCTGCCATCTTTCTATCTTCCCGGAAAACCTTGGTGCTGAGCTGGTGCTGGTGATGAGCAAGGGGTATGATTCCACCAAGATTTGAAGGTCATGGAATTACAGTATCAGGGTAGATGGGATGTACATACGATGGCTTACTATTGTTGGTGCATCCGGCGGGATTGTCCTAACACTGAACACTCAAGGAAAAGCTGGAAAAAATGTTTTTTTGACATAAATGGAGGGTACCCTGTATCATAAAAACTGGATGTGATGGCAAAAATCTGGGATCATTTCTGGATTTACCACCCAAAAATTAGTAAAATACAAGTGTATCTAACGCAACATAAAATGTATTCCCCAGTGTAACTGATCCTTTAGTTTGTTGACTACTTATGGCTGGATGGACTATGTGGATGGTAGATGGATTCATGTGATGACGATACTAATGAACCCTTTTTTTTTGTCCAGTATCCTGGAATGGTAACATCATGACTTTCTGTCCCACGGAAAAAATAGACACTGAGTCCATCCAAGCCGGAACAGAAGAAGAGAACACCAGCATAAACAGGATATTGCATATACACAGTATTTATATAGTGCCATCATATTATGCAGCGCTGTACAATGTCTATAGTCATTACACTAGCTGTGTGACCCTCAAAGTGGGTCACAATCTAATGTCTCTACCATAGTCATATGTCTTTAATACAGTCTTAGGGTAATTTTGGGGGTGAAGCCAATTAACCTAACTGCATGTTTTTGGGATGTGGGAGGTACCCAGAGGAAACCTACACAAACACGAGGGGAACCTGAAAAATCCATGCAGATAGTATCCTGACCGAGATTCGAACCCGGGACCCAGCACTGCAAGAGTGCTACCTCTGAGCCACCGTGTTGCTCATATATACCTATACAGTGGTACCTCGGTATAAGTCTGCTCTGGAATAAGTCCATCTTGGTATAAATCCTGTTTGGACACAAAATTTTGCTTGGTATACAACCTTTGTGCTAGAACATGTATGGGTCAAAAAGAGTCATAATACCATGCACTACCCTTATTTACCTCTCTCGAGACAAAGCCACGACTGCCCACGAGCATCAGTACGCCAGTTGCTACCATTCAGTGAACAACCCGCGCCATAACTCTCTGTGAATTACATAACATCTCCTCCTCTTCCCTTCTTAGCACCATTCTAGTAGGCACTCGACTCTTCTTAGCAAGGTAATGTGAGGTTAAAGTTTAATATATTTTATCTAATTGCTATTGTATTTATGTATTTTAGTATTACGCAGTGTTTAAATTATTTCATACAGCCCCATCAATGTATAATATGTCAATAACAATAAAAACTTTTTACATGGGAACAGATTTATCATTTTCTTTTTATTTCTTATGGGGAAAAAGTCCTGTTTTGTATAAATCCAAGGATCTGGAATGGACTAAGGACTTATACCAAGGTATAAAATGGAATTTTGCAGAGGATATAATAATCTGCATAATAATTATAATAATAATCTTGGACACAAAGTTTGCCCATCACTGCTAACATATAAACATCTTAGTCAAATGTCTACAGCAACATACACAAAATCAATGTGAATAAATACAACCACAGTGTGGTATTTTAACATTTATTTAGCTTAAAAACAAATTCATTTAAAAAGGCTGCCTATATATATATATATATATGATCAGATATATTTACAATCGCAAGGTGTTGCGATGGGGACGAAATGTGCCCCATCGTATTTTAATTTATATCTGGGACATTGGGAAAAACACCTTTTCTCCAATCCTGAATTTTTTCCCAATCTCCAGTACATATTTTTATGGTGTCGCTACATTGATGACATTCTAATCATATGGACTGGTCCAAGAGACATCCTAAATAAGATTTTGCAATTACTTCTAATCAATAACTACAATCTCAAATTTACTTGGAACATTGACACTCACAAGACAGATTTTTAGATATTTTCATAAATATTTTGTCTGACAATCATATCACTACTATACTTCACAGGAAAGAAACAGCTGGGAATACTATTCTCCATGCTGAAAGAGCCCACCCAAAATCCCTCATCAACAGTATCCCTTATAGTCAAATGCTAACTATTTAGGAGTAACTGTACATCCAATATTGACTTTAAAGTTGAAGCAAAAGCCCTGACACAGAGGCTACAATAAAATAATTTTAAAAGGACGTACCAAACAGTCTCTAAACTGAATACGAAGGAACTTATTTCCAAACCCTCACCAATACAGACTCAACCTAAATTACATATTATCACGAAATTCAATGAACACCATCAGCGCATATACCAATTAATTAAAGGGAACTTGAATATCCTCACTGCTGACCCTACCATTCGTACTATTTTAGATAAAAAAAATGTGTATTACATATAGGAGATCAAATTCAATACCGAATTCATTAGTTACAAGCCACTTTATTTCCCAGCCTACCAATTTGGAGTAAATCAAAATCCATGGAACATTTAAGTGCAGCTCTTGTAATCAGTGCAACTGGATTCTGGAGAATCAGACACTTAAACACATACATCTATACATTGTACAATAAATACACACATCAGGATTGATAGGAAGATATACAGATATTTATCAATAATCAATATGTCTCTTCCCATCCTCAGGATCCTCTGGGCAGATTGGTATGACTCAGACTCCGGAATATATCTCTGTGTCCCCGGGACAGACAGTCACTATGACATGTACAGCCAGTAGCAGTGTAAGTGGATGGGTAGCCTGGTACCAACAGATGGACCAACAACCTCCAAAGCTTCTTATCTATGATGCCAGCACTCGTGTATCTGGGATCCCAGACAGGTTCAGTGGTTCAGGATCTGGAACTAACTACAAATTAAATATTAATGGAGCAACTGTAGAAGATGAAGGAAAATATTACTGTCAGCAGGGTTATAGCACCCCTCTCACACAGTGATACAGAGCCGTACAAAAACCTCCTTCCTCTTTTATAAAGAAATACATAGAACAAAATATCAAAACTGTAACATCTGCTGCAAACCATGTAATACGGATTACACATTCAGATACATTGCAAAAGTCAGGAGTATGTAATGTACTACATAGATCATGGCTTGCTGGCCAGGGTTGCTACCATGTACTACTCTATATCTATATGGTGTATTGAGGTGTTATCAACAAAAAGGGACACTACATGGTCCGGGAGAAGCCACAACTGGACAGAGGTCCTTTTGTCCCAAGCTGGGTCATTGCCTATTGTAAAAATCTGCATGCTGCTTAATCGGAAGTAAAAACAAGCAGTGACCATGGAAGGGGGTGGCACAGATCTGGCAGGCAGTGACAGCTGCTGTGGAAAATGCAAGCAGGGCAGGTGACCTCAGGACCCAGCAATCATCCAGCAGGAAGGACACTATGGGGGCAGAGTGTCTGTACATTGGATATGAGTATGACTGGGCTTCTGTCTAATAGCACCACTGAAACAGATTAACACCCTTTAAAGATTTATGCAAAATTTTTATCAGCCTGTGTGACCAGATCATTTCTGGTACAAGTCTCCCTCTGGTGGAAACTAATTGTAATGCACTTTGTGGTTTTGTGATCATTTTTATTTGTACTGGTCGATTTCTGATTGTAGTGCCATACGTTTTATAAAGTTTAGACCAAATGTATCTTATCTTGCATATCAGTGAAATTTAGAATGATCCTTAAAAGACTAAAGCTGCGTACACACTTCCAATTTTCGTGCACAAGGGAGTGCACGATGCATGAACGATGCTGTACATACAGCACCGTTCATGCTCTATGGAGAGGGGAGGGGGAGAGCGACGGAGCGGCACCCTGCTGCGCGCTCTCCTCTTCCCTTTCATTAGGATCGGCTGTCGCCCATCGTCCGTGGATCCGGCAGGTCGGTCGTCCGGACGACATCGACACGACAACGACTGTACACACGGCAGATTTTCGCCCGATAATTGGCCGATGCCGATTATCGGGCGATAAAAATCTGACGTGTGTACGTAGCTTTAGTCGCATACAACTTGAAGTCAGCTCAAGAACCTAGACCAAAATAAACGATATGATGGCCACTTGTATTAACATTCCAAAGTTGTGGTTGGCATATTGAATGTTTGGATTAGAGCTATAAAATATGTGCTTTGGGAATATATTATCTTCAAACATGCATTAGGGCCAATTCTTTTACAGGTTGATAAGCTAATTTTCCCTATTATATAGTTGGGACAACTTTTCAGCTATACTCGAGCTTATACTCAAGTTCCTGAATCTTTGACTTTCAATATAATTGGAGAAATTGGCTTATGGGAAGTATGTAGCTGCAATGTAAAAAGAAACCAACTAACCCACCAATACCCACATATAGAGGCTGATTCATCAAGCAAAATCGGAAGCTCGCTCCCGCATTCGTATTCGCGATCCGAAATCGTACGCCGTCGTTCAATTCAGCAACTGAAAAAGCTTGCGGCTGGAGCCGCGCATCTCCGGCAGCTTTACACTGGCGAGCTTGCATTAAAAGTCACTGTTCCCCTAAAA
>NC_092860.1:144112179-144117170 GCF_032062135.1 Pyxicephalus adspersus | reverse complement strand
AGGACTGTAGATAATTATGCACAGAACAGTGAGCAGGTATGCGCTAATTAATTGCTATGATCTCACCATTGAGCTCAACAGATCCTCCTTAATCGCGCAGCTGAAATCTAATCGCCTTAATTGGCAGATTCGCGCCCCCTATTGCTCAATATTATCAAGGCAGGAATCCGGCTGGCAGTGAGGAGGTGAGTGTACGAGCGCACTCGACTCCGGACCGCGGGAAACCGCTCTCGCTGGTCGCGCGTACTTTCGCGCTTCCAGCGATCGCGGATTTTATTGATGAATCAGGGCCAGTGTGTGGGATGTAACATCTCCCTGCCACTCTATATATCTCATTGTACAGGAGACGTCTTCTAGTTTGTATCTGACACTCCACAGACATCAAGATGATTTCTCACAGTTATCTGCTGGCCGTCATCATCATTTCTATTCAGGGTGAGAGATGAGGCTCCTTCCATCATCCTCTGCACATACATCTATACATTGTACAATAGATACACACATCAGGATTGATAGGAAGATATACAGATATTTATCAATAATCAATATGTCTCTTCCCATCCTCAGGATCCTGTGGGGAGATTGTGATGACTCAGACTCCGGAATATATCTCTGTGTACCGGGACAGACAGTCACCATGACATGTACATCCAGTTCTCGCACTAACAATGCTATAGCCTGGTACCAACAGAAATCAGGAAAGTCTCCAACTCTTCTCATATATAGTGCCACCACCCGACCCACAGGAGTCCCAGACCGGTTTACTGGCACCAGTGATGGATCTTCTTACACTCAGTACACTCTGAGGATAACTTCTGTGACTGAGGAAGATGAAGGAAGATATTACTGTCAGCAGGCTTATAGCACCCCTCTCACACAGTGATACAGAGCCGTACAAAAACCTCCTTCCTCTTTTATAAAGACAAATATATCAAAATTCTACCATTTACTGAAATCCATGTAATACAACTCTCATCAAATTGTAATTATTTTTAAAAAATATTATGATTCATTAAGTTTAAGTTTTACTGAGAAATAGGGCAATTTCAGATAAAAGTTGTGGCAGTGGTGAGATATCAGTATGTGTGAACTCTTTTCAGTTGTTTCTTGTCGGTCCATAACAGGAACTTTGTGGTTTTGTGAATAATTCTGAGTGTGCTGATCAATTTCTGAAGATTGCTTTTATTATATTTGCAGAATGTTTAATGTAGTTTAATCCAAATGTCTATTATGTTTTATATCAGTGGGGAATTAGAATAATCCTCACAGGACTGCTGGGATACAATTTGGACTCCTAAAAACCTAACCCGACTGACTGATGTTGTGGAAGGTGACGGCCTGTATGAATATATCTATGATGTGACTGACAAGTCGGATGGTTACGTGTCATCCATACAATCCCGCATCCTGCTCATACATTGAAAGCATAATATCATAGGTGACTAGTGAAAACCGCAGCGGAAGCAGTTCGTGTATAGAAGTTATTATATATTTGGGACATTTTTTCTCCTCAGGAAATGCTGGAATTAAAATATCGTATTTTGGACCCCTTCACGCAGTGACCTCTGTTCTGGTGTTTTTTTTTTTCTCCCCTCCCCTTTTCTCTAATTAAAGGTGATTGGCTAAAGGCTGTCTCCAGGCGGAATTACCTTTGGGTGGGAACACCATCTGTATTATCAAGCATCTGATTGGTGGAAGCTGTCTATATAACCTGCATTCAGTGATTCCCGTCAGCAGCTTTCCTGTCACAGCACAGGAGCTCCCCATCCTCCCATTTCTTTTCTATTCCTTCATTGGGATTTTTATTTATGTATTTATAATATTTGGTCTTTCGGTTTGTTGATTATTGATGCACTATGTGGATGATAGTTGGGTTTATGTTCTATATGATTCTAATGAACCAATTTTTTATTATTTTTTTGTCTGGGTCCAGTATTCTGTTAAATTTTGACAGAGTTTTGGCCTGAACAGCAAATCTTTATTAATAATAAAAATAGCAGACACACAATATTACATCATGCCTATCTTACCCAGATATTTACTAGAACACTGCCATCTAGTGACAAAGAAGTGGATAACATTTATAACATATCTAGTTGTTGCTTATAAAATACAAACCTGTGTTCTATGATGTCATTGTTCAGTGTTATTACCTTGAATATTGAGATTTTGACACTAAGATATTTATAAATATATAATGCAAGCAGCACTGCTGTTTTTTATTTTTTAAGTTTGGTGTATTTGTTCTCTCAATCCCAAATACTCAAACACATACTGATAATACTGATCATACTGATTAATTATTTTTAACTTGAAGATACAGGTGGACTCAGAATTACACCTTGGGCATAAAGTAGGTCTAACATTGATAACATTGAAAATATTAGTCAGAAAATACAAAACAAATAATAATAATACTAATGCAACCACAGTGTGTTAGTTTTACAACATTTACTTATGCAAAAGGGAAAAAAGTCATATGGGCTTAGTTATAATATTTTTTTCTCTTTTTTTCTAGGTTGAAATAATTTGTATTGAAATGTAATGATGGGTCACTTGTTCTTAATTTATTTTCCGTGTGATTTTTGGCTACCAGTAGATGGTGCTGTGTCCTCAGATAAAGCATGTAACAAACTCCAGGCTCATGTCTCTGGCGGGGAGAATTTGTTACACATGTTGCATGGGTACACAGCACCATCTACTGGTGTTACCAGAAAATAAACCAATATTTGTTTTCCTATGGCATTTTGAATAAAGGAATTGCAGTTTATACCTAATGCTGTTTTCCTAATGATAAGATGATTTGCTTTAATTGACAACCTATATTGTATTTTAGAAAATATGGGAATAAATGTAATTGTGGAGCAAGTGACTTTTTTTATTCTCATACACCAGGAGTCTATTTATTTTATTTTCAAACCTAATTGACCCCCTCCCCTATTATATAATATTACATTTTTTAATATTACAGTTCTCAACATTATTCTAAATATGATACTATTACACTATCTATTTGTATCTGGCACTCCCCAAACATCAAGATGATTTCTAATAGTTATCTGCTGGCCATTCTAATGATTTGTAAATAAAAAAGTCAAAGGGGTCTATTTCTAAAGTTATAATGGCATGCATTGAAACATTCCCTGGTGGGGAATTTTGGTGGGGATTTTTTTGTGTGTTGTTTCTAATTTATACAGCATCCACCCCTTCTCATTCACCTGTTGATTTCTCACAGACATATTACGAAGATGACATATTACAATGAAGACGATAGGGAGGATGGTACAATGGTTTCCTTCAATATTGAGAGTTATAAAGTACGTCAGAGGTGAGATGTTAGGTTTTTTGTTTGACTTTTCTTCTGCAATTAAAAAAAAGTCCAAAGTCCCCCCAAAAAAACGAATTAAAAACAAAACAATGTGTATTGGTGTTTATTAATGCAGACAATATTTGTAGGGACTGCTGATGTTTTTTTAATTTATTTTTTTTCTTAGAAGACCTACCTGAAAGAAAATTACATGTCCCATGATTCCTGGCATAATATATTAAGGACATGAATGGGTATGTACACTTGTAGTCTCCACTCTCTAGAACAGGATTGCTACTAATAGAGACATGGACATTAGCATGCGTGGCAATATATTTGGCATTAGCAGAATATTCGGAAGAGTGACTATGCAGAAGCTTGTACCACAAAATGACCAGGAATTATCCCTTACTCTTCTTGACTTCTAGTATATACCAATGTCCTTATTTAGGTTCACACTTTAAAGTGTTTAGGAATCGCTGTACTAGAACAGATTGACAGCTGACATCTCAGGAGGATATTACACAAATAGGATGTTACACATCTGGCATAGTAAAACCCCAGAATTTGCATCCCCTTTGAATTTCAATACAAATTATGTCAGGTGTTAATTATGTTATGTAACATCTCCCCCTGTGACTCTTTATATATCTCATTGTACAGGAGACGTCTTCTAGTTTGTATCTGACACTCCACAAACATCAAGATGATTTCTCTCAGTTATCTGCTGGCCGTCATCATCATTTCTATTCAGGGTGAGAGATGAGGCTCCTTCCATCATCCTCTGCACATACATCTATACATTGTACAATAAATACACACATCAGGATTGATAGGAAGATATACAGATATTTATCAATAATCAATATGTCTCTTCCCATCCTCAGGATCCTGTGGGCAGATTGTGATGACTCAGACTCCGGAATATATCTCTGTGTCCCCGGGACAGACAGTCACTATGACATGTACATCCAGTACTGGTATAAGCAGCTACCTAGCCTGGTACCAACAGAAGGACCAACAACCTCCAAAGCTTCTTATCTATGATGCCAGCACTCGCGCATCAGGGATCCCAGAGAGGTTCAGTGGTTCAGGTTCTGGAACTAACTACAAATTAACTATTGTTGAAGCAACTGTAGAAGATGAAGGACAATATTACTGTCAGCAGGGTTATAGCTACCCTCTCACACAGTGATACAGAGCCGTACAAAAACCTCCTTCCTCTTTTATAAAGAAAACATTAAAAAATATCAAAATTGCAACATTCATATATGTGTAAGTATGTGAAATATGTGTAATACAATTTTCAATAAAATGTAATTTTTTTACCACAGGGATAAATAAGCACAGGAACAAAAGTGTTATATTCATGTATTTATTACTGGAATAGAAAGGATCAGAATGTGTCACACTATTACTCTTATCTGTGTCATGTTGGGGAGATTTCCTCTCACCTCCTGTCTCCATGATTACCGTTATTATTAATATTGTATTCAACACAACATTCCATTTTGTTTTCTCATTGGTTAGGACATCGTCAGGAGATGATCCCCCCAGTGTAACTCCCTGATGATATCTGGCTAAAATGTGGTCCGGTCTATTCATGAAAAACTGAATATTGGGTATAGTATATTGGAATCTACATCCACCTGCATTCCCACAAAATACTCCATACAGAGCCAAA
>NC_092860.1:144078441-144112018 GCF_032062135.1 Pyxicephalus adspersus | reverse complement strand
TTGTATACAATCTGTCTCACAGAAAGCAAACTATATATCTTGAGATTTGCATTTTTGAGACACTAAGCTGTTTGTTAAATATTGGCATTTATTTCTTTTTAAAGCCATGAGTTGCCATAAAGTTTTTGTCTATTTCTGAGTAAATGCAATGTCAATAGAGTAAAATAAAAAGGCAGTGTTTTTTGACAATCAAAGGTGTATTAAATGTCAAAAGCCACTTACAGTCATGATAAAGGATACTCATTTGTAGCAAAGTTACAAACATTTTACTTAGGTCAGTCCCATTGGTCTATACAAGGGAATTCTTATATATAAAGGAGTATAAAACATCCCGTGACGCGTGTCGCTGACCAGCTTCCTCAGGGGATATGTTGGGAAGCTTTGTTGAACTTTGACAAAGAGGAAGACATGGGCAGAAATTTTGAGGAAAACAAGTGTTTCCATGAGCGCCTCTGTAGCAGAAGCACCAAAGAAACAAAGAAGCTTGGAAAACAAAAAGCTGTGATGGGCTATAGAAAATGCAGCAGATGAGAAATAAATCATGCTTAGTTTTCTTAGAACTTGCAGAAACCCACAACTACAAATTACTTATATCCCAGTCCACCCTCTAATACTAATACATCATTTGAGCCTATAATACTCTCCTATAAAACCCTCATATACACTCCTCTCTTCTACAAAGCAAAACCCCACACTACTCATCTCCCACACTACCCTCCAATACATTACTATTCTCTAATACAACCATTACCACCCTACTATACACTCCTCTCCCCTACACATCAATGTCTCACACTATTCAAGTCCCACAAACCTCTCCAATACATTACTCAAACCTATAGCAATCCTCTCTAATACATCTCTACTATACACTCCTCTCCCCATCATAGCTATGTCCACACACTACTACAAAACATTGGTCTAGCTAACATTATTTTTCTCCAACAACTCACCTTTAATGATTACTGAGGCAGGATGGAATATCTTGATCGAGCAGAGCAGATGGTAATAAATATTTGTAGTTTACTCCATAGATAAAACCCAATTAAAGTCACAGAAGTAGATTTGCTGTAGCATGTTCTAAGCTCCACACCTGTATTGGGAGATATATCTGGAGAAACAATGCACTGCAAGATAATACTGCCTTTTATTTGTATTACCCCAAAGGGTGCATGTATTTCCTGTTTATATGAAATAAACTAAATGTGAGAATAATACATTGTTTTTATATTACCAATCCCTAGGTAAGACAGCAGATAGCTGTTAAGGTTAAAAAGTCACTGAATTTCACACATGGGAAATAAAAAAAAAAAAAAAATTTAGATATGTACATTTGTGTAAATATGAAATCCCTTATAAATGATTCCCCTGACAATTTAACTTAGATTTGTCTCTGGATTCATTAGAAAATACAATATTGTGACTGCTGCGCTCATTTCTTAATTGGCCACTAGGTGGCAGAATGAGACCTATTTTGGGAAAGCACTAGCTGATTACTCGGCATTGCCCGGGTATTTATTTATTGCAATCATATATTATACAGGAAAAGGAATCAAATAAAGCTATAATAATAAATCAAATAAGTGTTTTCAGTACAATATAAAAATTATAATGTAAAATCTTTGACAAATTGACTTTATTATTACTTTACCACAAAAGTTGATTAAAAACAACATTTTTAGTTTTACCTCCAGGAGCAAGAATAAATAAGTTCTTGGGCGAACCAAACCTTGAGCAAGCAACATAAAGCTTTCCGTGGGAGAAACAGCACGATCTCAAATCCATTCCGCAGTACGTAATAGTCTGCCCCTCTGTGACTTGTTGATTGTGATAGAGAAATCCTTTGTAACTTCAAGACAATCTGAAATTTTGTTTCTGAGATGTCAGTGTACCTCTGGTCAGTTTCTATTAGTTTGTATACAATAAAATTTAGTTGTAGAAATTTTGGTGGTTGATCTGAAAGCAAAAGTAACAATCCCGCTTTATGGTAAATTTGCCCTTGCACCGTGAATGGATGGAAATCCAGGCCGTTGAACAACAAATGTGGCACCGAATGATCTCATTTGGAAATATAAGTTATATCTTGTGATGTGAAATTCCTTCTTGTGTTCTTGTGGTGGTGTTTCCAGTTGGCAGAGTTTGACTTTCCCGTTCTTGCAGCAAATACCAGGAGGACTACAAACCATTTCCATTTTCCGATGGTAACACATGAATGCTGCGAGTAGTCTTTATGCAGATCATAGTGGAAACCTTCCAATGCTAAAATGTTGTGTAGTCCGTGATTGTCTGGCTATTTCTCTAATTTTGTGTACTGGAGTCTCAGGCTGTTGTACTGTCTCTGAAGCTCTGGATGTAGTAGCTTTTTCTCCTATTTCCTGTACTTGGGTCCCACGCTGTTGTACTGTCTCTGAAGCTCTAGATGTAGTACCTCTATCTATTATTTCTTGTATTTGGGTCCGATGCTGTTGTACTGTCTCTGAAGCTTTAGATTTAGTAGCTCTATCTTTGTTATCCTGTAGTCGGGCCTCATGCTGCTGTAATGCGAGTAGTCTTTAAGTAGATCATAGTATAATCCTTCCAATGCTAAGCTAAAATGTTGTGTAGTCCCTGATTGTCTGGCTCTTTCTCTCATTATGTGTTCTCAGGTCTTACGCTATTTTACTGTCTCTGAAGCTCTAGATGTAGTAGCTTTTTCTTCCATTTCCTGTACTCTGGTCCCATGCTGTTGTACTGTCTCTGAAGCTCTAGATGAAGTAGCTCTTTCTCTCATATCCTGTACTTGGTCTCACGCTGTTGTACTGTCCCTGAAGCTCTAGATGTAGTAGCTCTATCTCTCTTATCCTGTAGTTGGGCCTCATGCTATTTAACTGTC
This sequence comes from Pyxicephalus adspersus, assembly GCF_032062135.1. Taxonomy (NCBI): domain Eukaryota; kingdom Metazoa; phylum Chordata; class Amphibia; order Anura; family Pyxicephalidae; genus Pyxicephalus; species Pyxicephalus adspersus. Next base: position 144,109,146 of record NC_092860.1, on the reverse strand, counting down.
TCCAAAGCTCTGGATATAGTAGCTCTGTCTTAGTTATCCTGTAGTTGGGTGTAACTTTTGTACTGTCTCTGCAGATCTATCTCTCATTTCCTGTATTTGGGTCCCATGCTGTTGTACTGTCTCTGAAGCACTAGATGTAGTAGCTCTTTCTCTCATTTTCTTGTACTCGGGTGTCATGCTGTTGTACTGTATCTGAAGCTTTAGATGCCTTTGATTGCACTTGGCCAATTGTCCTACATTTTCTCGAAGGCATTATTAAAGGTCAGAAATTTGTTAAAGAGTCCAAAACAGTATGTACAAAATATAAGCAAAAGGAACACTGTCACTGAGCAATACATACACACATACATGCAAATATACTTCTGACACAGCGCTGTACATAGATCAGTGGTGCACTTACATGTCATTTGTCTACCAAGTTTGGTTGAAATGTGTGTATGTGATGGTGGAACATACATACATCCAATTTTATATATATTGTGAGACACTGACTGGAAAAGTAGTGGAAAATGGTGATATTTCACCTAGGTTTAATTCATATACAGTGAACTAGGATACAGGAAGTGCATATCTCAACTAGGAAATGCTGGGTGAGATATCAGAAATCCAGAAAAGATGGGTTGCCTTAGCAAAACATTGTTTGCTGAGGACTTTGGTAAATGGTGTTGTCGGGTCTGGATTTTTATGGAATGATGACCAGGTTGGTAGTGGGGCTCCTCATTCCCTTCCTGTCCAAAACAGGTTTCCTATATAGCTCTCAGCCAGGTGATGGAGATCAGCTCATTTCTGGGCTATAAAGGTCTGCACTATGAGCATGTGTCTGTGTGGGTGCAACCTCGCCAGTGTAAAGCTGCCGGAGATGCGCGGCTCCGGCCGCGAGCTTTTTCAGTTGCTGAATAGCGCGACGGCGTACGATTTCGGATCGCGAATACGAATGCGCGAGCGATCATCCGATTCTGCTTGATGAATCAGGGGCAATGGCTGATCCTCTGCCCTCAGCCAACCAGCTGACCAGTTCCTCTGTCTCTGACATTGATCCTTCTGGCTCTCTTCTCAGCCTGAATTCCTCTGTCTCTCTCTCTGACATTGATCCCTCTGTCTTTCTTCCCAGCCTGGATCCCTTTTGTGGATTACTTCCCAGTCAGCCCATTGCTGAGCACACCTTCTCTCTTGCACCTCAGTACAAGTGCATATATTCCCAGTCAGGATTGGGTTGGGCCAAGGAACCCACCCTTTCACTCCCTTGGCCGGCTCCAGGGCCCTCAAGACATGGTTTCTTCCTAAAACCTATTAATTATTACAACTCTCTTTTCCCTAAAACCAGTTTACCACTTTCCTGACGCTTTTTACACTTTCTAGGGACACTCTGTCACAATATATATGATAAAGGCTGCACTTTTCTTGCTGTTACACTAATACATTAGTTTCAATGTTGCTTGAGTAATTGACTTGGGATAAATATAAGAATATGTATTTCTGACATTTTTTTTTCATTCTCACTGACAGAAATTATGTTCCAGGTCTTTGATGCCAGTAACATATATTTTTAGAAGGACGCTACCAATACATGCCCTGTTCTTTCCTACTGTCAAAATCACTTTCAAAACATGGTTGGCAAGGAGCAAAAGTCAACATTGTGTAACAGGGCGGGGGCATTACTGTACATATTCCATATATACGTTGAATAAAGCGGTTGTAGACATAAATGGTTTTACAAATCTTGGTCAGGAATTTCTTCACAAATCAAAGGTGGCACTGTCAATAAAACATTCCTATCTGCCCCTGGGTTAGTCACTAACAAGAAACATTCATTGGTAGAATCAAAAAATATGGTCATCAAACAAAGTTAATATTGTGCATAGTAAAAACTCAAGAAAATAAATAACACAATTCGGTAGCCTGGTACCAACAGAAGGACCAACAACCTCCAAAGCTTCTTATCTATAGTGCCAGCACTCGTGCATCTGGGATCCCTGACAGGTTCAGTGGTTCAGGATCTGGGACTAACTACAAGTTAACTATTAATGGAGCAACTGTAGAAGATGAAGGAATATATTACTGTCAGCAGCATTATAGCTACCCTCTCACACAGTGATACAGAGTCGTACAAAAACCTCCTTCCTCTTTCTAAGGTAATATAAAGATAGGAACACCTGTGAAAAAAACCTAAATGAAAAGCAAAGTAGTTTATTAATCACAATAATAACAATGAAATATGAAAAGTGTTTTTGTCTATCAGGATATCTAAGATAATTTATGACCTGCAGCTCCTGCTATAAAGGACTCAGAAATCTTCCTCCAGGATTTTTAGGAGGCACAAATTATGGTGAAATCCAAGCCACTGAAAAGTTATTTTATATACAGGCGATTCCAGTGTGATGGCTTACCTGCTGGTTTTATATATCTCCTGGATACAAGATCATTCTGCAATAGGCCAATGCTTTGTTCTCACCCAGTGCAGTATTTAGATGATCCTTGGCTGCCACCATAGGGTTTACCCTTTTATTATTGTTTTCCAAAAAGCATGGCAGCAGCAGTTCTTTAATAACCATTTTTATTATCTAATTACATTATTATTGAGTCTTTGCCCCTGATTCATCAATGAAATCCGCGCTCGCTGGAAGCGCGAAAGTACGCGCGGCCATCGATCGCGGATTACCGCGGTCCGGACTCGAGTATAGTCTGTACATCTTTTTTCTTTTTTTACAGATTAAAGTATTTTTGTGCTGGTTATGATGGGTTTGTCACACTTACCTCTTCCTGACTAAAGCGCAGGGGCCTCTCTCCTGCACATGCAGACAGTACTGACCCTGGGTGTGCCTGCTCTCCCAAATGTTATTAGATTCACCCATCCCGCAAGCCAATCAGGAAATAGCCTCCTAATCATCCTTGGCTATTTAGCTAGTTCAGACACAGCACTCAATGTTCATGAAACTTGTCTCCACTAGTGCCGAACCCCCTGAAAGGATCTGCTTCCACTTCTAGTTCCTCGAATGCACCCTGGCTTCTCCTCCACCAGAAAAACAGACGTCTGAAGACATATCCCAATAACACACACGCACACAGTGTGGTCTTAGGAATAGTCTCTGATCTTTATATGACAAGGCGGTCCTTTTATACACGAGGGGTTGTGTTATTCACATACAGCCATTTAAGTTTTAGCTATATATAGTGTTATTTGATACATTGCAAGGCATACAAGGCATACATTGTATTTCAAAGAATTTACAATTTTCGCCATCTGGTTACAATTAAACTGAGTAGATAGAAGAAGAAATACAACTTCCTTATACAAATATATATGGCTCAAATTAGCTTAGCTATTTAACCCTTCAGTACTCTTCTCTATTTTAGAGGTCACCTTGGGCAGTTGGGTATATTTTTTTGCTGTAGCCCCTATTAATTAGGCAATCACATAATTTTTTAGCTTGTAGTTCTTAGTACATTCCTCAATGTTCAAACAGTTCAATGTCCCAAGAGAAGAGGTAAGTACATTCTCAACACTCTTCTAGAAGAAAATGTCCAGGAAGGGGATACATGTATCACTATATTCCATCGTAAATCTCAAAATATATTTATTATTTTGCATCCTAGAGAAAAATACCTTAAATAATTCCACTGTACCAGTCCAGATTATAAAGACGTCATCTAGATATCAGTGCCACAGGGCAATGTGGGACAGGTATGTAGATAAGGTCTTCTCTGAAAATAAATCTCTTTCCCAACCTCCCAAATAAAGGAGCACTTGCCCAAAGATATGCCTTGGGTTTGTAAATATAGTGTATCATTGAACAAGAAGGTATTCCTGGTAAGGATGAGTTTCAAAGGTTGTAATATAAAGTCTGAATATGGCTAAAGATGGCTAAAGAGTTTTGTCTCTCATTTCGATAGTTCCTCAACCTCATTCGTTAGAGGTTCTGTCTCATTTTCCTCCAAAAGTTGTATTAGATCTCTAAGTACCTGAAACTCCTGAAAATTAAAGGATTCAAACTCATCATTTTGTAAGCATACATTTTCATCTTTCACACTAGTTGTCTTGTCAAATACAAATTTAAAGTATATATACTGTGCATAGCACAAATACCGTGGGTAGCACAACGCCAATGAGGAAATACATCAGTAATGATCTTAGAGAGCAATTGTTCCTGTCCATTAATTTGGGATAGTTTAGGAGATCATGTTCAAATATCCTCCAGTAAAAAGGATTATTCACAAGTAGGAAACATTCAAGACAGTTGTCAATCTTTCAAGGAGTGAATATCCCACCAAAGATCAGAATATGCAATGCTTAAAGAAACTACAAAAACATTAAAAGCTGCATCTCAGGCTCTACAGTACTTACTATGTTAAATATTAAAAGTACAAATAAGAAAATACAGAAAAAGTATGGCTTGTTTGGAAGGGTTGCCACCATGGCTTAGGTTTGCATCGTTGCATCTGAAGAAACCACAAGACTTCTGGCAAAATGTCCCTTAGGGAAACAAGACCAAAGTGAAGATTTTTTGGCTTCAATGCCCAGTGGCATATTTAGTGAAAACCAAACAGAGCACAAATACCTTATATAAACTGTCAAGCCTGGTGGAGGAAGATCGATGATTTGGGCTTGTGTTAAAGACATTGAACCTGGGTACCTTGCTGGTATTGAGCTGACCATTATCTCCTCTGTATACTAAAACAGTCTACAGTTACATATGAGGCCATATTTGCTATTGCTAAAGTTTGACTATAATTGGCTGATGCAACAGGACAATGATCCCAAGCACACCAGCAAATTTACAATGTTGAATAGCGCGATCGCGCACGATTCCGGATCGCTAATACGAATGCGCGACCGATAATCCGATTTTGCTTGATGAATCAGGGGCATTGACTTCAAATGAGCTCTCAGCAGCTGACCATTTCTTTGAAAAGTCCACAAACCTAATAATGAACTGACTTTTTATGAGTTTAATTCAAGGTGCCACATTTTTCCTTGTACATATTAAATTTCATATATATAATATATTAGGAGCGAACTATAACCTATAAAGGTCACTTCAATATTGTTAGAAATAAATGAAGAGATTAGGAAATACAATATTCTATTCTGCTCATGTAAACCTGAACTTCACTTGACTAGATAAACAAAATATTTAAATCTCTATCCCTGACAGGTGACAACTAACCACAGGATTTACATATTTCCTCCTTGCTGTATTTGCATACACAGTTATCTCACATTTACAAAGATCACAAAAATATCAGTGATAAAGAAATTCCTAAAGTTTTTCCATCACAACCAGACATTACTTACCCTTAATAAAATTTCTTTTGAAATTTCCTGAGCCAAAAACAACCGTAAGAGGTTACTTTATTATTCAACATTTAATATTCATTATTATAAGAAGTGAAAATGAAAGGCGATTAGGGAATAAAATGTTCTGTTCTGCTCATGTAAACCCACTGAACTAAAAACAATATTATTTATATCTCTGTCCCTGGCAGGTGACAACTGGCAGATTGTGATGACTCAGACTCCGGAATATATCTCTGTGTCCCCGGGACAGACAGTCACTATGACATGTACAGCCAGTAGCAGTGTAAGTGGCTGGGTAGCCTGGTACCAACAGAAGGACCAACAACCTCCAAAGCTTCTTATCTATCAGGCCAGCACTCGTGTATCAGGGATCCCTGACAGGTTCAGTGGTTCAGGTTCTGGAACTAACTTCAAAATAACTATTAATGGAGCAACGGCAGAAGATGAAGGAAGATATTACTGTCAGCAGTATCAGAGCACCCCTCTCACACAGTGATACAGAGCCGTACAAAAACCTCCTTCCTCTTTTTTTTTAAAGAAAAACATACAACAAAACATCAAAACTGTAACATTTGCTGCAAACCATGTAATACACTTCTCAACAAATTGTAGTTCTTTAAAAATTAGGAACATTTATAGCAGGTACTTTGCTGTGGCACAGATCTGGCAGGCAGTGACAGGTGCTGGGCAATGTGCAAGCAGTGCAGGTGACCTCAGGACCCAGCAATCATCCAGCAGGAAGGACACTATGGGGGCAGAGTACATCGGATACGAGTATGAGTGGGCCTCTATCTAACAGCACCACTGAAGCAATCATCAACAGACAAAAGATTTACAACCTTTAAAATACACCAGATTGTATTCAAAATGCTTTTCTGCCTGTGTGTCCAGATTAATTCTGGTACAAGTCTCCCTTGTAATGCAGTTTGGATAACCTGATTCATGGCTTCGTTCTGCATCCCCAAGGTGAGCTATTCCTTATGGACATAATTTGTGGATTCTGTTTTTTGATTGTTTCCTGTGTCCATATCAACTGTGTGGTTTTGTGAATGTTTCTGATTGTGCTGGTCAATTTCTATATGTAGTGCAATACGTTTTATAAAGATTAGACAAAATGTATCTTATCTTGCATATCAGTGAAGAGTTACAATGATCCTTACACGATTTAGTTGGATACAACTTGGACTCAGCTCTGGAACCTAGACCACATGAACATTATGATGGAAGATGGTCACCTGTATTAACATTCCAATGTTGGCATATCAGATGGTTGGGTGAGATCTATAAAATATACTCATGTGCTTTGGCAGTCTAACATCTTCAAGGGCGATTAGTGCAGTGAGGGCTATTCTATTGCAGGTTTATAAGCTAGTTTGCCCTACTATATAGTTATATCTATCGATATAGTTATATATCCCTATAGGGAGGACTGTAGCAGAGGAATTTGTGAAGGGCGGCATGACTAAGGTATTTGGGCAGCCCCCACCCTCTCCCCCCCTTTTTGGTTTTATCAGTCCTGCTGGAGGGTCATGCAGGGGACAAGCTATGAGTAAGAGGGGAAGAGGAGGTGGGGACCAGCATGAGGCCCGGTCGCATGCTAAGGGGAGGAGAATAGAAAGGGTTAAATAAGAAGGTCCGTCAGGAAGCAGGGACAGTTTTTTCTGGAGAGGGAAATTGAGACAGGTCTACATCATGGAGTCTTGTGACGCATTGATGGCTCAGCTTAGGGCTGCAGCAGCTTCAAGAGGTGAGGCTTGGTTGCAGGAGAGAGTGGCTGAAGTTCTCGGGGGGCTGCCAGTGGGCACCAGGTAGCTAGCTTAGGGGGGCGGCAGCCTCGGAGGCACAGGCCTCCGGTGCGCTTAAGCCCTGAACCGTTTGCCAGAGCTCAGCGTCATGCTGGGAGCCCCCAGAGGGACCCTTCTACCAGGCAGGCCGGGCAACGATTGAGGTTGAAGGTGAGTGTCCTAATAAGGCAATCAAAAACGGATCAAATGGGGAAAGGGTTTTGGGTGCGGCTATTCCCGATGGTGGGATCCCCGGTCTGCCCGGTCGCGGTAGTTGGGGATTTTCTTAGACTTAGGCAAAAAAGGGATGGTCCATTGCTAATTCATGAAGATGGGGCCTGTTTGTCCCGTTTTCAGTTCATAGCGGTGTTTAAGAAATGTTTGGGGGTCATGGGGGTAGACCCTGGTGTCTACTCGTCTCATTCCTTCAGGATTGGGGCAGCTTCTGAGGCCGCTAGATGGGGTTTGGGGGAAAGGATAAATAAACAGATTGGCCGGTGGGAATCCAGGCGCTTTCAATTGCACATTCGGCCTCACTTACTGTGAGATGAGATTGGTAGTAGGATTGGGGGGTAGGAGTCGTTGCATTTGTTTTTACATGGTTGTTTATATTTATTTTGTGTTATAGGTGCGCAGCCTGTCTTCATTTGGATTTTGGGACATTCCTTTGTCTGGTGGGGTGCCAAGCGGGCGGAAGTTCGGCCGGATGGTCGGCAGCTGGGGTTTTCCAGAGAGGTAGCTACATTGCGATGGCTGGGTATTCCCGGTATGTTGTGGAGTAGAGTGGTGCCCGATTTCCGGAGATTTGCATCGTGGGACCGCCCTCCGGATGTGGTAGTTATACATGCTGGGGGTAATGATTTGGGGCGCAGGTCTATGAGGGAATTGATTAGGGATGTCAAGTTGGATTATTTGAGGTTACAGGTGGAGTTCCCGGGATTGGTGATCGTGTGGTCTGACATAGTGGCCAGAGCTACGTGGTGGGGTGCACGATCTGTGGAGAGGCTGAATAAGGCCCGGATAAAAGTTAATAAAGAGGTGGGCAGATTTGTGGCCCGGAATGGTGGGGTGGTGGTCCGGCACAGGGAGTTGGAGGAGGATACTGGTAGATTTTTGCGTTATGATGGGGTACATCTGAATGCAGTGGGGATCGACATGTGGTTTTTGGGACTACAAGACGGCATTCAAAGAGCTCTTGGGGTGTGGAGGAGCGCTCAGGTGTGAGGTGTCACGCCTGAGGCGCCGTGGCGGTTGGGGTTTAGGGGGTATGAGTCCGGTTGGTAACTGGAAAGGGCAACCCATGGGTAGGGTGCCCATTTAAATGGTATTACGGTGGGGCCCCTGAGGCGGCGTGTGGGCGCCTAGGGGCCAGTGTATGGTTAAAAATATTTTGGGGGAACGGACTCTACCTGGTTCCTAGACCTGCAGCTGGAGGTGTAAACTGGAGTGTTTTGGTTATAAGTGCAAGATTGCACAGTAAATTGGGTTTTGGTTAAAGTTGATGGAAAAAGTTATTGGTTCTAAAGGTGTTATTAATATGGAAAGTATATGTAAGAGTATAAGTATATATGTTATTATATGTTAATTTATGTTAATTTATGTTAATTTGATAATATGTATATTATGTGAATATGGTTATTATTACAAGTATTTATGGTTATTTATGGTCATTTATTGTTATTTATGTTGTTATAATAAACGGCTGCTTGCCAGCCAATTTAAACCCAAAGAAGGTGTCTGTGTTTTTTGGGGGGTGGGGTGTATTGGCTGGTAGGCAGGGGTAGTTGGGAGTGTAAAAGGAAATTGTGATTGGTGCGGGAAATGTTTTGAGAAGTTAAGGTGTGGGGTTTTTTCAGTTGGAGGGTGGGGGGCGGTAGATCCAAATTACCTGGTCAAGTTATATCTATAGGGATATCTTTTCAGCTCAATTAATAAACTCTGTACTTCTACCTTCAATTAGAGAAATTAGCTTGTAACAAGTATGTAGCTGCAAAGTATTGCAGAGGATGATGGAAGGAGCCTCATCTCTCACCCTGAATAGAAATGATGATGACGGCCAGCAGATAACTGTGAGAAATCATCTTGATGTTTGTTGAGTGTCAGATACAAACTAGAAGACATCTCCTGTACAATGAGATATATAGAGAGAGTGACGGGGAGATGTTACACCCCACACACTGTGTATGCAAATACCGGGGAGATGTAAATTCTGTAGTCAGTTGTCACCTGCCAGAGACAGAGATATAAATAATATTGTTTTTAGTTCAGTGGGTTTACATGAGCAGAACAGAACATTTTATTCCCTAATCGCTTTTCATTTTCATTTCCTATAATAATGAATATTAAATGTTGAATAATAAAGTGACCACTTACAGTTGTTTTTGGCTCAGGACATTTCAAAAGAAATTTTAATAATGGTAAGTAAAGTCTGGTTGTGATGGAAAAACTAGGAATTTCTTTATCACTGATATTTTTGTGATCTTTGTAAATAAATAAATGATGAATTAGTCACTGTAAACTTCACTAAGTCAAGGAAAGGTGAATGTTGCGATTGATTGGTTTGATTAAAGAACAATAACTATAGTATTGTTATACAAAAAGTATGGGAAGCTGGACACTGCCATGGGAAATATGTACAGATACACAAAAATATTTTTTCTTTTTGGTGGGGAGGGTATTTTTTTTTCAAGCCAAACATTAAAAATACAAATACACAAATCTGGTAAATAACATGTTTGAGGTAATGCATTGAAACAGTAATGTTACAGGACAGTGATATTTTTAAAAACATTCCCGATAAAAACCTATGCTGGCAGCACATACTTGACTGTTGTAGAAATTGACCAGTAGCAAAATACTTTATTGTTATATTTTGTGAATATACTATCTCTCTCTTATGATGGTATCCCCAATTTTTCCTATAATAATCACAGCATTTTGTGATATATTTTGTAACCTTTCTTGTTGCCGCATCACATAGTTGTGTATTAATAAAATATTCCACGATCAATCTGATCTAGACATTTCCCTATATTGATTGGAATATATAGCATTTACTATTGTGACCACACTATCTGTGCTCTATTGATAATTGGCTACTAGGTGGCAGAATGAGTCCTAGTTATTTTATGCATTGAAATAAAGATTTGCATGTCTGTGAACCAAAATACTGCCAAATACTGCCAAATTGACGTGAGCAATTAAAATATACACACAATCTAGTTATATAATAGTGGAAAATAGCCCGAAAAGGACATATAGATATTTATGCAGTGTGAAGCCAGTACATAAATGTGTGTTTCAGCCATATGTATTGATAATCAATTTATTAGGAAAGATTAGCAATAGGTTTTGGTTCCCTTATTATAAGTAAAGATTTATACTTGTAATGGTTAAAAACCATCACAAAAATGGGTTAAAGCTGAAAGTATCATTTATACCAGGAAAATAATTGGCCTTTAGAAGGAAAATCCATTTAGTTTCTGATTGTAGGAGTTTTTTATTGTGATCACCTCCCCTGGGGCTAGATGGTACTTGTTCCAGGGCAGCGAAGGTGATGCAGTGTGAATCAAGTTGATGTACCGTCTCTACATGATAGCTGACAAGGGGTGGTCATTTTCCCATTTTTGATCAAATAACGGTGTTCTTATTTACGTTTGCACAGTGGTCTTTTGGTTTTACCTACGTAGAAGCTTCCGCAGGAACAGGTAATTAAATAGATGATACCAGATGATTGACAATTAACATGATAGTGGATTTTGTGTATAGTACCATTGGGTAGTTTAAGAGCCTTTTTCTCCAGAATCCAGTTGCACTGGTTACAAGAGCCGCACCTAAACGTTCTGTGGATTTTGATTCACTCCAATTTGGTAGGCTGGGAAATAAAGTGGCTTGTAACTAATGAATCCCGTATTAAATTTGATCTGTCCTATTTTATAGTTGGGATATCTTTTCAGCTCAAATAATAAACTCTGTACTTGAAACTTTGACCTTCAATTGGAGAAATTAGCGTGTGTAGCTGCAAAGTATTAAGAAACCAACAAACCCAAAAATATCCACATATAGTATAAAATGTGAGTCCTTGTGATTATGTCAATATCATGTCAATCAATAATCAATATGTCTATTCCCATCTTTAGGATCCTGTGGGCAGATTGTGATGACTCAGACTCCGGATTATATCTCTGTGTCCCCGGGACAGACAGTCACTATGACATGTACAGCCAGCTTAACTAGTAGTGGCAACTACAACAATCTAGCCTGGTACCAACAGAAGGACCAACAACCTCCAAAGCTTTTCATCTATGATGCCAGTACTCAATTCACTCATTCAATTAGTACAAATCTTACAAGATTTGACAGTTCCCCCAAACACACTCTTAACCACGGTGGACGTGGAAGCGTTATATAGCAGTATACCCCATTCTTTGGGCCTACAATCAATATCAGATTATCTCCAAACCGAGGATCCATCATTTGAACCATACAACCGTTTTATTCTAAAACGCCTAAAATAAATCCTTAAGTGCAATGTATTCACATTTAATGATCAGATATATATACAATTGCAAGGGTGTTGCGATTGGGATGAAATTTGCCCCATCCTATGCTAATTTATATCTGGGACATAGGGGAAAACACCTTTTCTCCAATCCTGAATTTTTTCCCTATGTCCAGTACATATTTTTATGGCGTCGCTACGTTGATGACATTCTAATCATATGGACTGGTCCAAGAGACATCCTAAATAAGATGTTGTAATCACTTCTAATCAATAACTACAATCTCAAATTTACTTGGAACATTGACGCTCACAAGATAGCATTTTTAGATATTTTCATAAATATTTTGTCTGACGATCATATCACTACTACACTTTACAGGAAAGAAACAGCTGGGAATACTATTCTCTACGCTGAAAGTGCCCACCCAAAATCCCTCATCAACAGTATCCCCTATAGTCAAATGCTAAGACTTAGGAGAATCTGTACATCCAATATTGACTTTAAAATCGAAGTAAAAGCCCTGACACAGAGGCTGATTGCTAGAGGCTACAGTAATAAACTTTTAAAAGGACATACCAAAAAGTCTCTAAACTGAATACGAAGGAACTTATTTCCAAACCCTCACCTATACAAACTCAACCTAAATTACACATTATCACAAAATTCAATGAACAGCATCAGTGCACATACCAATTAATTAAAGGGAACTTGAATATCCTCACTGCTGACCCTACCATTAGTACTATAATAGATGAAAAAATGTGTATTACATATAGGAGATCAAATTCCATACGGGATTCATTAGTTATAAGCCACTTTATTTCCCAGCCTACCAATTTGGAGCTAATCAAAATCCATGGAATGTTTAAGTGCGGTTCTTGTAACCAGTGTGACTGGATTCTGTAAAATCAGACACTTAAACTACCCAATGGTACTATACACAAAATCCACTATCACGTTAATTGTCAATCATCTGGTATCATTTATTTAATTACCTGTTCCCGCGGAAGGTTCTACTTAGGTAAAACCAAAAGACCACTGTGCAAACGTATATAAGAACACCTTTATTTGATCAAAAATGGGAAAATGACCACCCCTTGTCAGCTATCATGTAGGGACGGTACATCAATTTGATACACACTGCATCACCTCCGCTGCCCTGGAACAAGTACCATCTAGCCCCAGGGGAGGTGATCACGATAAAAAACTCCTACAATCAGAAACTAAATGGATTTTCCTTCTAAAGGCAAATTATTTTCCTGGTATAAATAAAGCTGCGTACACACGGCAAATTTTTCTCGCCCGATAATCGGTATCGGCCAATTATCGGGCGAAAATCTGCCGTGTGTACAGTCGGACTATTAATGGAGCAACTGCAGATGATGAAGGAAGATATTACTGTCAGCATTATTGGGAGTACCCTCTCACACAGTGATACAGAGCCGTACAAAAACCTCCTTCCTCTTTTATAAAGAAAAACATACAACAAAACATCAAACCTGTAACATTTGCTGCAAACCATGTAATACACTTCTCAACAAATTGTAATTCTTTAAAAATTAGGAACATTTATAGCACGTACTTTGCTGTGGCACAGATCTGGCATGCAGTGACAGGTGCTGGGCAATGTGCAAGCAGTGCAGGTGACCTCAGGACCCAACAATCATCCAGCAGGAAGGACACTATGGGGGCAGAGTACATTGGATACGAGTATGAGTGGGCCTCTACCTAACAGCACCACTGAAGCAGTCATCTAACAGATTTACAACCTTTAAAATACACCAGATTGTATGCAAAACGTTTATCTGCCTGTGTGTCCAGATTAATTCTGGTACAAGTCTCCCTTGTAATGCAGTTTGCATAACCTAATTCACGGCTTCGTTCTGCATCCCCAAGGTGAGCTATTCCTTGTGGACATAATTTGTGGATTCTGTTTTTTGATTGTTTCCTGTGTCCATATCAACTGTGTGGTTATGAGAATGTTTCTGGTTGTGCTGGTCAATTTCTAATTGTAGTGCCATACGTTTTATAAAGATTAGACAAAATGTATCTTATCTTGCATATCAGTGAAGAGTTACAATGATCCTTACAAGACTTAGTTGGATACAACTTGGACTCAGCTCTGGAACCTAGAACACATGGACATTATGATGGAAGATGGTCACCTGTATTAACATTCCAATGTTGGCATATCGGATGGTTGGGTGAGATCTATAAAATATACTTATGTGCTTTGGGAGTCTAACATCTTCAAGGGTGATTAGTGCAGTGGGGGCTATTCTTTTGCAGGTTGATAAGCTAGTTTGCCCTATTATATAGTTGGGATATCTTTTCAGCCCAATAAATAAACTCTGTACTTGAAACTTTGACTTTCAGTTGGAGAAATTAGCTTTGTAACAAGTATGTAGCTGCAAAGTATTAAGAATACCAACTAACCCAATAATACCTACATATAGTATAAAATGTGAGTCCTTGTGATTATCTACCTGTGCCTTACTAGAGGAAAAAAAGCTCTGCTGCTAATTCATGTGAGAATTACATGATCCAGTTCCAAAATATTGAAGGATGAGATGAGATTGGGAAGATGGGACGGTATCTGGGAGTCCAATATCTGGGAGATTTTTTGATGCTTTCTTCTTTGAATATTAATATAATAAAGCTGAGAGATTTATAAACATATGTTTGGGGCCTTGCTATAAGTCTTAAAGTTTATTTTAAAGTTGCTGTGTGATTTTGTATTTTAATAAAAATATATTTTGATATGAAATACTGTATATATTCAATTATGTTTTTAAATTGATAGTGTTGTTTGCTAAATTCAAAGTCCGACCCCGATTGTTGGATTCTCAAACTTGCATTTAGTGCAGCCATTTGTAGTCACATTTTTTATGGTACTTTGTTACTCTGTAAGAAATTGTTAGTAACTAATATCCCCAGTGTCACCCCCGTGTGTAATAATCATCTAGCTGCTACACCCATAGAGTGTAGGTGGATTGTGTGCAGGATTTATATGTGTCTCCCTCTACTAGAAGCTGATAGTACTTTCCACAATACACAAAGATCATCGACAGGTAAACTATTCCCTGTGGACATGATTTGTGACAATTGCTGACAGTGATAATATATCAGTATGTGTGTACTGTTTTTATTTGTTTCTTTTTGGTACATATTGAAGAAACTTTGATTACTTCTGAGTCTGCTGATCAATATCTGAATATTTGTGTCATTGTATTTGCAGAATGTTCTATGTAGCTTAGACTAGATATATAATATCTTGTATATCAGTGGGGAATTAGAATTATTCTTACAGGTTTTTTGAAATACAACTTGGACTCAAAACCTAAACCGACTGACGGATGTTGTGGAAGGTGACTGCCTGTATGAATATATCTATGATGTGGCTGACAATTTGGATGGTTACGTGTGATCCATACAATCCTAAATTCTCTTCATAATTTGTGTGCCTAATATCATCATAGGTGACGGGGGAAAACCCCAGAGGAGGCAATTCTGTTATATGTATAGAGGCTATTATATAATTGGGATGTCTTTTCATCTCAGAAAATAGGGGAATTAAAATACCGTATTTTGGGTCTCCTCATGGAAATGCAGTGACCTGTGTTCTGGTATCCCCCCTCCATTTCTTCTGCTTGTTTCTCTGTATTCAGTGATTCTTGTCAGCAGCTTTCCTGTCACAGCACCTCGGCTGAAGCTCCCGATCCTCCCATCCCCTTTCCTTTCCTTCATTGGGATATTTATTTATGTGATTTGTTTTCACCTATCTTGAAGGAGACTGATTAGTAAATTATTTGGCTATTCAGCTGTATGTTTGGGATTTTATGGTCAAGCATTTGTTATTTATTGATGTTTTTTCCTGATAGGTAGTTTAGGTTTTATTTCAATTTTAGCAGGAGTGTGTAATTTATAGCAACCAATGATAAATGCTGCTGGAAATTTTAATGCCAATAGAAGTTGTGTCCTGTGTTTTCATTAGTCACGTTAATAGTTTGCTGTAAAGAGCTTTGGGGTGTTGCCTGCATTTCCATAACTCAAGTAATCAACTTGTGTTAAGAATATAAAGTAGGGGTCCTTGTAATTTTCCATAGAGATGAGGCAAATTGGAACTGGAGGGATGAGATGGGATGATGGAAAAAAAATATATATATAAGTTTATAACACTGGGGAACAATTTTTAACACTTTTTTTTAGTTCAATTTTTAAGCCTATTTACACTAAAATAGGTATGCTGATTCTGAAAGTGCAGTTAGTTTTCTTCTATCATGTCAGGTTCTTTCTCTACTGCTTATAATAATGCGATTTCTGTAGCATAAATTTGTATAGGCTATTCATTTACACGCAAGACAGTGTGGTCAGAGGTTGTGCGCTGCTCTACATAGGGACTAACAAAATTTATTTTTTTACTTACACAATTATTTCCTTTCTTTCAGATCATGTCTGGCTCTGCTGTTTCTCATTGTTAATGCCTAAACAACCCTGATTCATTGTGTTACACGTGTGGCAGTTTCACCATTCCCAGTCAAAAGGCGAACATCAGCACATTTGTAGAGCAAGCTTATTTGGCATATTTCAAAGGTAAACTTGGTGATCAAGATGAGCCTTGGGCCCCTCATAAGGTGTGCAAACAGTGTGTCGAGGGTTTACGGATGTAGACAAAGGGAACATGTGATAAGATGCCATTTGGTATACCTATGGTTTGTTGAGAGCCAGGAGACATTTCAGTGACTGTTACTTTTGTATAGTGAAAACTTCAGGATAAAAAAAAAATATGTAACATAGAATATCCTAGTCTATCATCAGCTATACACCCAGTGGCTCATTCAGATGAAATCCCAGTGCCGGTTTTAGTTACACTACAATTTTCTGAAGAACATGATTATGGTGAACTAGGTGACAATAATGATGAAGAGTTTGAAATTGAAGAGAACTCTGTTTGTAAGGGATTTGATCGGCATGAGTTGAGTGATTTGGCACGTGACTTGGGACTATTGAAGAAGGCTTCAGAACTCCTAGCATCAAGACTGCATGCGAAAAACTTACTTGAAAAAGGAACAAAGGTATCATACTTTCGAACCAGAGAAATTGCATTTCTGCATTACTTTTTAACTGTCAATGGCTTTGTGTATTGTTATACCATACCTGGTTTAATGGAGGAATTGGGAATTCCAAACTATAACTCAACTGAATAGCGACTATTCATTGATAACTCAAAGCGGAGCTTAAAGTGTGTCCTCCTTCACCATGGCAATATATTTGGGTCAGTCCCATTTGGCCAGTTTCTCTTTGTGAAGAATATGCAGATATAAAGAGAGTCATTGAGTTGTTGCAATATCACCAACACAATAGGCAAGACAATAGCATCTGTGTTGACCTTAAATAGGATGCTTCCTTCTTGGATCTGATAAAGCAGTTCCTTAAAGCTTTGCTAACTGAAGGAGACTGTTTCAAGTACCTCATTTTGGCATTTCCTAGCCTGTCATTTGAAAAAATAAAGGCCGGTGTGTTTGATGGTCCACAGATTCCACAGCTAATCAAATATGAACAATTTATTAGGACAATGTCATAGGTCAAAAAGAATGCTTGGTTATCATTTGAAGCCATTGTCAAGGACTTTCCTGGAAACACACAAGCACATAATTACAAACTCTTGGGGAGCTACAAAATGCTTGGTTGCAATATGAGCATCAAGGTGCATTTTGTGCATAGGCCATTTTCTATCTTCCTGGAAAACCTTGGTGCAGTGATGAGCAAGGTGAACGATTCCACAAAGATTTGAAGGTCATGGAAGGACAGTATCAGAGTAGATGGGATGTACATATGATGGCTGACTATTGTTGGAGCATCCAGCAGGATTGTCCTAACACTGTACACTCCAGGAAAAGCTATAAGCGTAAATTTTTACCTTAACCGCTTGCCCGATTCATTCATGTTTTACTGTAAATAAAAGTCATAGGGTAACAAAAAATCCTTTTTTATGAACAAAACAAATTTAAATAAATAGTACATTCAAATTATTATTTCATTAGTTTTTCATTGTAAGTAAATGTGTATGTTTTTTGACAAAAATGGAGGGTACCCTGTATCATAAAAACTGGATGTGATGGCAAAAATCTGGGGTCATTTCTGGATTTACCACCCAAAAATTAGTAAAAAAACAAGTGTAAGATCTTACACAACAAAAAATGCATTCCCCAGCAAAATTGATCCTTTAGTTTGTTGACTACTTATGGCTGGATAGACTATGTGGATGGTAGATGGATTCATGTGATGACGATACTAATGAACCCTTTTTTTTATTGTCCAGTATCCTGGAATGGTAACATAATGACTTTCTGTCGCAAGGAAAAAAAAGACACTGAGTGCCTGAAGTATGTCTTCACTAAACTCTTGATAGGATCCAAGCCTGAACAGAAGAAGAAAACACCAGCATAAACAGGATATTGCATTTACACAGTATTTATATAGTGCCATCATATCATGCAGCGCTGTACAATGTCTATAGTCATTACACTAACTGTCCCTCAAAGTGGGTTACAATCTAATGTCTCTACCATAGTCATATGTCTTTAATACAGTCTTAGGTCAATTTTGGGGGTGAAGCCAATTAACCTAACCGCATGTTTTTGGGATGTGGGAGGTACCCAGAGGAAACCTATACAAACACGGGGAGAACCTGAAAACTCCATGCAGATAGTATCCTGACCGAGATTCGAACCCGGGACCCAGCACTGCAAGAGTGCTACCTCTGAGCCACCGTGCTGCTCATATATACTTATACAGTGGTACCTCGGTATAAGTCCGCTTTGGAAAAAGTCCAACAAAATAAGTCCGCTTTGGAAAAAGTCCAACAAAATTTTGCATAGTATACAACCTTTGTGCTAGAACTTGTATGGGTCAAAAAGAGTCATAACACTATGCGCTACCCTTATTTACCTCCCTTGAGACAAAGCCACGACTGCCCACGAGCGTCAGTACGCCAATTGCTACCATTCATTGAACAACTCATGCTATAACTCTCTGTGAATTACATAACATCTCCTCCTCCTCCCTTCTTAGCACCATTCTAGTAGGCACTCGACTCTTCTCAGCAAGGTAAAGTGAGGTTAAAGTTTAATGTATTTTATCTAATTGCTTTTGTATTTATGTATTTTAGTATTAAGCAGGGTTTACATTTTTATATATAATTAAATATTTTAATTATATATATATATATATATAGAATAATATATTAAATATTTTATACAGCCCCATCAATTTAAAATATTCCAATAACAACAGGATTTTTTTCATGGGAACATATTAATCATTTTCTTTTTATTTCTTATGGGGAAAAAGTCCTGTTTGGTATAAATCCAAGGATCTGGAACGGATAAAGCACTTTATGGAATTTTGCAGAGGATATAATAATCTGTATGATAATTTTAATAATATTCTTGGACACAAAGTTTGCCCATCACTGCTAACATTTAAACATCTTGGTCAAATGTCTACAATAACATACATAAAATTAACGTGAATAAATACAACCACAGTGTGGTATTTTTACAACATTTATTTAGCTTAAAAACAAATACATTTAAAAAGTCTGCCTGTATATATAAATATATATATATATATATATATATTTACCTTTTTACAGGTTCAAATTTGTACTATTCACTTTGTTATGATTTTTGTGCATGGTTGTTGACCACCAGTAGATGGTGCTCTGTCCCCATTTAAGGCCCTGTTTTGTACCATTACACATCATTTATTGTTGAGTAAAAGCATAAAATCTACAAAACAAGCTGTGTAACTTTACTGAGAGAACTAGACTAACAATTAACTAAACAAGTAAATAGCAAAAATTTTGCTACCAAGCAAAACAGGCTTATGACAAACTCCAGTGTCATGTCTCCGGTGGCAATGAGTTTGTTGCACATGTTGTTTTGGTACACAGCACCATCTACTGGCATAATCAGAAAATTAATCAATTTTTTTATCGCATTTTGAGTGATAGAATCTCAGTCAGAGATTAACTGACAAGACAGGTTATCTCATTTTTTCTAAGACACCAAGAGTGGAATTCCAATGCTAAGTCACCTTGAATATTATACAAAATAATATATAAATATAGAATTAGTAAGACTATTGACATTGATTAAGGGAAACACAACATCCCATCCTATTTTTTTTCTTCTAGGATATGTCTACAGTTTCCTGAGTTGGGATGCTAGGTTTTGTTCTTTTCTCATTTGATCCCTCTTCTGCAATTTAAACAGAATTGAAAAAGCAGAGAAACACACACACACACATTTATATATATATATAATTGTTCTTACCTATCCACAGACATTGCAGACAATTTTTGGTAAAATTTTGAGTGTGTTTTTATTTATTTTTTTAGCAGAGCAGCTGCAAAGTCAGCATCCTATGGGCAAGTACACTTGTAGTTTCCACTCTCACAACACAACAGGGTGGCTACAATTAAAACGTGCTGAATGTACCATGATTTGTAGCCACATTTATTAGGGATCTGCAGTTCACTGCAAAGAATAAAATGTTTATTCATTTTATTAGGACTAATTTAACTTATAATTTTAAAATAAAAGGTTAAAACAATAAATCATTACAGCATAAAACTAACTTTTTTTAGTTTATTGACGCTTAAGGTTGATTTGCTAGGGAATATAAACTTTTCAGATTAATAATCTTCTTGCAAGGGTTCATTCACTTTGTTTTATGAAATGAGATGACACTCTGCTGACTTCAAGTATCCAATCATGTGCCGATGATTACTAATTAGTAGCTAACTGAATTATCACGACATTTACTAAGCTTGATGAATAATTTTTCCAGATAAGGTAATAATTAACTTTAGTTAGTGAACAGCCAAAATTCCTTTACTAAATCACCCTCTTTAGGCATAACTAAAATAAAAATAACACTTACCTACTTATCCTCAGAGTCCTTAATCCTGCCGGGGATGTGTTTGATTGGGTCCAGCGTCATCCTTCTATACATATTCGTCCCCGCGCGGAGGAAGTGTCTGGTGCCACCATCTTCAGACTTCTTCTTTCTCCTTCTCGGTATGTCAGCTAGTCTCTCACTGTGCAAGATCGGGCAACATAGCTGTTAAGTGGAGGGTGGGTGCCAATCCCACTGTGCATGTGTGAGATTGACATTTTGTCCCTTAATTGTATTTAAATTACCTGATTTGTGTATCCCAAAAGGCTTTATGTTCCCATTTGGTCGCAATGGCGATCAAGACGAAGAGAGGTTTCACTCCTTTGTTTTTAAAAAGGTGTGCATGGAAAAAAAAGAAAAACATTTTTGCTTTACATAAAGGGGTTGTCTACCCTATGTAAAGTATAAAAAATGTTTTTATACTTTTTTGGACCACATTGGGTATAACCTATGGTGTATTTGTGGTAAATATGCTTGAAATTATAAAAATAAATCTACTAATGTAGAATGAAATGGTTTAGATGAACAATGGTGATTAGGAACTTTCAGTGAGATGACAGCTGGTTACAGCTGGTTATAGCAGAAATCACTGATTTACAAAAAGTCACTCATTTTCACACATGGGAAATGAAAAAATAAAAAAATTTTAGATATGTACATTTGTGTGCACATGAAATCCTTTATAAATGATTCTCCTGACGATTTAACTTGTATTTGTTCCTGGATTCAATTAAAAATACAATATTGTGACTCCTGTGCTCATTTATTACATGGCCACTAGGTGGCAAAATGAGACCTAGTTTGAGAAAGCACTAACTGATTGCTTGTCATTGCCCAGGTATTTATTTATTGCAGTTAATGTTAAATCAAAGAAATGTTTTCAGTACAATATAAAAATTAATTAATTTAAAATAATGTAATGTAATGTAGTCTTTATGCGGATCATAGTGGAAACCTTCCAATGCTAAAATGTTATGTAGTCCGTGATCGTCTGGCTCTTTCTCTCATTTTGTGTACTCGGGTCTCAGGCTGTTGTACTGTCTCTGAAGCTCTAGATGTATTAGCTCTTTCCCCAATTTCCTGTACTCGGGTCTCAGGCTGTTGTACTGTCTCTGAAGCTCTAGATGTAGTAACATTTTCTCCTATTTCATGTACTCGGGTCCCACGCTGTTGTATTGTCTCTGAAGCTCTAGATGTAGTACCTCTATCCCTCATTTCTTGTATTTGGGTCCCATGCTGTTGTACTGCCTCTGAAGCTTTAGATTTAGTAGCTATATCTTTGTTATCCTGTAGTCGGACCTCATGCTGCTGTAATGCGAGTAGTCTTTATATGGATCATAGTGGAATCCTTCCAATGCTAAGCTAAAACGTTGTGTAGTCCGTGATCGTTGGGCTCTTTCTCTCATTTTGTGTACTCGGGTCCCACGCTCTTGTACTGTCCCTGAAGCTCTAGATGAAGTAGCTTTTTCTCTCATTTACTGTAGTCAGGTGTCAAACTGTTTTGCTGTCTCAGAGTACATCCAGTAGAAGCCTAACAGGTAGTAGCAGCTACAACTATCTAGCCTGGTACAAACAGAAGGACCAACAACCTCCAAGGCTTCTCATCTATGATGTCCGCACTCAATTCACTCATTCAATTTCATACAAATTCTATGAGATTTCAGTTCCCTCAAACACACTCTTAACCACGGTGGATGCGGAAGCGTTATATAGCAGTATACCCCATTCTTTGGGCCTACAATCCATATTGGATTATCTCCAAACCGAGGATCCATCATTTGAACCATACAACGGCTTTATTCTAAAACTCCTAAAGTACATCCTTACGCGCAATGTATTCACATTTAATGATCTGATATATTTACAATCGCAAGGTTTTGCGATGGGGACGAAATGCGCCCCATCATATGCTAATTTATATCTGGGACATTGGGAAAAACACCTTTTCTCCAATCTTGAATTTCTTCCCTATCTCCAGTACATATTTTTATGGCGTCGCTACATTGATGACATTCTAATCATATGGACTGGTCCAAGAGACATCCTAAATAAGATGTTGCAATCAGTTCTAATCAATAACTACAATCTCAAATTTATGTGGAACATTGACGCTCACAAGATAGCATTTTTAGATATTTTCATAAATATTTTGTCTGACTGATATCACTACTACACTTTACAGGAAAGAAACAGCTGGGAGTACTGTTCTCCACGCTGAAAGTGCCCACCCAAAATCCCTCATCAACAGTATCCCCTATAGTCAAATGCTAAGACTTAGGAGAAACTGTACATCCAATATTGACTTTAAAGTCAAAGTAAAAGCCCTGACACAGAGGCTGATTGCTAGAGGCTACAGTAAAAAAACTTTTAAAAGGACATACCAAAAAGTCTCTAAACTGAATACGAAGGAACTTATTTCCAAACCCTCACCTATACAGACTCATCCTAAATTACACATTATCACAAAATTCAATGAACACCATCAGCGCATATACCAACTAATTAAAGGGCACTTGAATATCCTTACTCCTACCATTCATACTATTATAGATAAAAAAAAACGTATATTACATATAGGAGATCAAATTCAATATGGGATTCATTAGTTACAAGCCACTTTATTTCCCAGCCTACCAATTTGGAGAGAATCAAAATCCAAGGAACATTTAGGTGCAGCTTTTGTAACCAGTGTGACTGGATTCTGGAGAATCAGACACTTAAACTACCCAATGGTACTATACACAAAATCCACTATCACGTTAATTGTCAATCATCTGGTATCATCTATTTAATTCCTTGTTTCTGCGGAAGATTCTACGTAGGTAAAACCAAAAGACCACTGTGCAAACGTATATAAGAACACCTTTATTTGATCAAAAATGGAAAAATGACGACCCTTGTCAGCTATCATGTAGGGACGGTACATCAATTTGATACACACTGCATCACCTTCGCTGCCCTGGAACAAGTACCATCTAGACTAGTAACAACTAGTATCCATGCTAAAAACCCCTACAATCAGAAACTTAATGGATTTTCCTTCTGACGGCTAATTATTTTCGTGGTATGAATGATACTTTCAGCTTTAAATCATTTATGTGATGGTTCTTAACCATTAGGAGTATAAATCTTTACTTATAATAAGGGAACCAAAACCTATTGCTAATCTTTCCTAATAAATTGATTATCAACACATACGGCTAAAACACACATTTATGTACTGGCTTCACACTGCATAAATATCTATATGTACTTTCCGGGCTATTTTCCACTATTAAATAACTGGATTGTGTGTATATTTTAATTGCTCATGTCAAATTGGCAGTATTTGGCAGTATTTTGGTTCACAGCCATGCAAATCTTTATTTCAATGCATAAAAAACTAGGACTCATTCTGCCACCTAATAGCCAATTGTCAATAAAGCACAGATAGTGTGGTCACAATAGTAAATGCTATATATTCCAATCAATATAGGGAAACGTCTAGATCAGATTGATCGTGGAGTATTTTATTAATACACAACTATGTGATGCGGCAACAAGAAAGGTTACAAAATATACCACAAAATGCTTTGATTATTATAGGAAAAATTGGGGATACCATCATAAGAGAGAGATAGTATATTCACAAAATATAACAATAAAATATTTTGCTACTGGTCAATTTCTACAACAGTCAAGTATGTGCTGCCAGCATAGGTTTTTATCGGGAATGTTTTTAAAAATATCGCTGTACTGTAACATTACTTTTTCAATGCATTACCTCAAGCATGTTATTTACCAGATTTGTGTATTTGTATTTGTATTTGTGGCTTGAAAACAAAATACCCTCCCCACCAAAAAGAGAAAATATTTTTGTGTATCTGTACATATTTCCCATGGCAGTGTCCAGCTTCCCATACTATTTGTATAACAATACTATAATTATTGTTCTTTAAGAATCAAACCAATCAATCGCAACATTTACCTTTCCTTGACTTGGTGAAGTTTACAGTGACTGATCAATCATTTACAAAGATCACAAAAATATCAGTGATAAAGAAATTCCTAAAGTTTTTTTCCATCACAACCAGACATTACTTACCCTTATTAAAATTTCTTTTGAAATTTTCTGAGCCAAAACCAACTGTAAGTGGTCACTTTATTATTTAAATTCTTTGGGTATTCAGCTGTATGTTTGGGATTTTCTGGTCAAGCGTTTGTTATTTAATGTTTTTTTACGCATTTAGCAAATGTTTGTAATTTCTAGTAAACAATAATAAATGCTGCTGGCAATTTTTTAACGCCGATAGAAGTTGTGTTCTGTGTTTTCATTAGTTACGTTAATAGTTTAAAGGGCTTTGGAATGTCTCCTGCATTTCCATAACTCAAGTAATGAACTTATGACAGGAATATAAAGTAGGGCTCCTTGTTATATTCCACCCATGCCTTCCTGACAGAAATAAACTCTAGTTTCTAATAAACTGCTAGTTTTATATTTCATGTGACGAATATTTGATCCTATGCCAAATTATTGTAGAAATAAGATGGGGCAAAATGTAACTGGAGAGATAAGATGGGATGATGGCAAACAAATATATTTATATATTTATAATTGGTTCATAGATGGTAGATGGGTTCATGTGATATACAATACTAATGAACCCTTTTTTATTGTCCAGTATCCTGGAATGGTAAAAACATGACTTTCTGTAGATAGGCAAAATAAAAAAAACAATCAGTCCCTGAAGTATGGCTTCACTCTTGATGGAGTACAGGCCTGAACAGAAAAACAAAACACCAGCAAACACAGGATATTGCATCATGCCAAGTCTACACAGATTTTTTCTAGAACACTGCCATCTAATGGCAAATAAGTGCATAACCTTTATAACATCCATTATCTGTTTGGCGGTGTATCTTGAAGCAGCAAGTGGAATAAAGAAATTAATTGTCTGTCATCTGCTCAGCAACTCACAGCATCTCCTGCTTCTCCTTAGCCATGCAACCTGAGAAGTATTCAGCATCCCCAGCTGAACAGGATTTTATTAGCAGATTCATTTCTGGCTCGAATCTGACCTTCTAGGACTTTATAGCCGTTCTGCTCTTAGACACAGGAGCCTGTTGGTGTGCTAATTTGTTGGATTTGCATGGAGCAACTGCAGATGATGAAGGAAAATATTACTGTCAGCAGGGTTATAGCTACCCTCTCACACAGTGATACAGAGCCGTACAAAAACCTCCTTCCTCTTTTATAAAGAAATAAATAGATCATGGCTTGCTGGCCAGGTTTGCTACCATGTACTACTCTATATCTATATGGTGTATTGAGGTGGACCATGCACTACATGGTCCAGGAGAAGCCACAACTGGACAGAGGTCCTTTTGTCCCAAGCTGGGTCATTGCCTATTCTAAAAAACTGCATGCTGCTTAATGAGAAGTAAAAATAAGCAGTGACCACAGAAGGGGGTGGCACAGATCTGGCAGGCAGTGACAGGTGCAGTGGAAAATGCAAGCAGTACAGGTGACCTCAGGACCCAGCAATCATCTACGTTTTATAAAGTTTAGACCAAATGTATCTTATCTTGCATATCAGTGAAATTTAGAATGATCCTTACAAGACTTAGTTGCATACAACTTGGAGTCAGCTCAAGAACCTAGACCAAATAAACGATATGATGGCCACCTGTATTAACATTCCAAAGTTGTGGTTGGCATATTGAATGTTTGGATGAGAGCTATAAAATATGCTCATGTGCTTTGGGAATATAATATCTTCAAACATGCATTAGGGCCAATTCTTTTACAGGTTGATAAGCTAATTTGCCCTATTATATAGTTGGGACAACTTTTCAGCTATACTCGAGCTTATACTCTTAGTTCCTGAATCTTAGACCTTCAATATAATTGGAGAAATTGGCTTAGGACAAGTATGTAGTTGCAATGTAATAAGAAACCAACTATCCCACTAATACCCACATATAGTATGAAATCAGAGTCCTTGTTATTTTCTGCCTGTGCCTTACTGGAGAGAATACAGTAAGCTCTGCTGCTTATATTGTATGTGAAAATTACTTAATCCCATTCCAAAATAATAAAGATGAGATGATATTACGATGGGACATTTTTTAAAATATATATTTCTGTTTGTCCTTTTAATATGTAGACTACCTATATTTGGGATTCATTTATGTATAGTGGATGAATTTAGCAGTAAAAATTATATTTCATGTGATATATATATGAGATAAACTCTATTTATTGTTTTTTTCTGACTTCAGTATCTGGGCTATTTTTTGATGCTTTCTTATTTGAAATATAAGATAATAAAGCTGAGAGATTTATAAGCATATAATGTTTGGGGCCCTGCTGTAAGTCTTAAAGTTTATTTAAGGTTGTTGTGTGATTTTGTATTTACATACAAAACACATTTTGAAATGAAATACTGTATATATTCAAATATAAACAGATCCAAATATAAACCAAGGTACTTATTTGTATCTGAAAATACAGGAAATTGCTTTAAATCGAGTAGAAAAAGTATACAAAATTTATTTAGTCACAGTTAACAATTTAAACAGTAACCCATAAAAATATAAGTAAAATTCACCTGAAATAATACATTTTTAATTCATTATTTTTAAAAACATTTGTTTAAAAGGGGAAAAATAACTCAGTCTGTACATCTTTTTTCTTTTTTTACAGATTAAAGTATTTTTGTGCTGGTTATGATGGGTTTGTCACACTTACCTCTTCCTGACTAAAGCGCAGGGGCCTCTCTCCTGCACATGCAGACAGTACTGACCCTGGGTGTGCCTGCTCTCCCAAATGTTATCAGTTTCACCCATCCCGCAAGCCAATCAGGAAATAGCCTCCTAATCATCCTTGGCTATTTAGCTAGTTCAGACACAGCACTCAATGTTCATGAAACTTGTCTCTACTAGTGCCGAACCCCCTGAAAGGATCTGCTTCCACTTCTAGTTCCTCGAATGCACCCTGGCTTCTCCTCCACCAGAAAAACAGACGTCTGAAGACATATCCCAATAACACACACGCACACAGTGTGGTCTTAGGAATAGTCTCTGATCTTTATATGACAAGGCGGTCCTTTTATACACGAGGGGTTGTGTTATTCACATACAGCCATTTAAGTTTTAGCTATATATAGTGTTATTTGATACATTGCAAGGCATACAAGGCATACATTGTATTTCAAAGAATTTACAATTTTCGCCATCTGGTTACAATTAAACTGAGTAGATAGAAGAAGAAATACAACTTCCTTATACAAATATATATGGCTCAAATTAGCTTAGCTATTTAACCCTTCAGTACTCTTCTCTATTTTAGAGGTCACCTTGGGCAGTTGGGTATATTTTTTTGCTGTAGCCCCTATTAATTAGGCAATCACATAATTTTTTAGCTTGTAGTTCTTAGTAACCTAAACTCTAATATCAGTCCTATTATTAGATATCCTTTCTCACATTTTTGCACTGGAATGTCAGTCATTCACCATGGTGCTGGTTGTTTCAGCTTGCATGCATGAAAAATAAAATGTTTATTATATGAATGGAAGCGTCCATCTTGCGTGTAGCAAATTTCTTTGCCCTCCACTTCTGACCTTGTCTGTCTGCTGCAGCAATGAAGAGCCCAGGGGGAAGAGTCAGAGCAGTTGGTTTAGGAGGTTTAGAAGCATCATTTAAAATTAAAACATGGACAGATCAGTATAACCTGGGCCCATATTATCCATAAGCCAAAGCTGAAAATATTTGTTTAGGTCCGCTGTGCATAAAAAAAAGCTCACAAACATTAATGAACAATGAGCAATGTTGTAAAAAAGAGTGGACCAAAATTGCTCCACAACAATGTGGTAAATGATAAAGTCATACAGAAAATTATTATTTTGTTATTGCCGCTAAACTACAAGCTTTAAAATCATGGGGTGTACTTAGTTTTTCACACATGGCTTCTCCATTTTAGCTTCACTTATGCTAATAAATAATGATGCAGTTGATCATTATGTGTTGTTGCTCAGCTGAAGTTGTTTTTACCTCATTGGAGAACCTGTTTAAACCCAGATGTTGTTTATTTTTCCCTGATACATACAATCTTAGTTTTGTAAGAGGCTGTACCCATTTCATGGCAGACAATGACATACGTAATAGGTGATGTATAGATCGTGGCAATCAAATTGTTACACTGAGCAGCAACTAACTTGTTTGTTCTCATTTAATCTGAGACCTCTACCAGTATTATTAAATTTGCTTTGAGTGGATACAAAGTTACCAATGACTTCTTTAAATTCCAAATGTCCCCTCAGCTGCCTCACTTTGGTTGTGTTGGAACCTGGAAGTTCTCATTTCTAAACCCTGCTTATTGCATTGTAAGGTACCAGGGGTAAAGAAGAGCAGAGTTTCTGTGACCCCCTATTGCACACAATATATTATTAGATTATAAAGTTCAGGGCTTTTGGTATATTTATATAATGTAAAATACTTTTCAATAGCTTTAAGAATTGACCTTATTGTCAATATAACCACTTGATAAAAATTCTAATAAAACAATTACAATAACATTGTATACTATTTTAGGACATCCCCTCCCAGGCATGTTATTTAACAGATGTGTATATTTTTATTGTTTGAATTGAAAAGTCATAACAAGACCCTTTCATACAAAAAAAGATTTTCGCCCCCCATGGTGGTGTCCAACTTCCCATTCTCTTTGTTTACGTAATTTCTTTGAAAAGTCCACAAACCTAATAATGAACTAACTTTTTATGAGTTCAATACAAGGTGCCACATTTTTCCTTGTACATAATAAAATTTCATATATAATATATTAGGATGGCCACTTCAATATTGTTAGAGATAAAGAGATTAGGAAATACAATATTCTATTCTACTCATGTAAACCTGAACTTCACTTGACTAGATAAAGAAAATATTTACATCTCTATCCCTGACAGGTGACAACTAACCACAGGATTTACATATTTCCTTCTTGCTGTATTTGCATACACAGTGTGTGGGGTGTAACATCTCCCCATCACTCTCTCTATATATCTCATTGTACAGGAGACGTCTTCTAGTTTGTATCTGACACTCCACAAACATCAAGATGATTTCTTACAGTTATCTGCTGGCCGTCATCATCATTTCTATTCAGGGTGAGAGATGAGGCTCCTTCCATCATCCTCTGCACATACATCTATACACTGTACAATAAATACACACATCAGGATTGATAGGGAGATATACAGATATTTATCAATAATCAATATGTCTCTTCCCTTCCTCAGGATCCTGTGGGCAGATTGTGATGACTCAGACTCCGGAATATATCTCTGTGTCCCCGGGACAGACAGTCACTATGACATGTACAGCCAGTAGCAGTGTAAGTGGCTGGGTAGCCTGGTACCAACAGAAGGACCAACAACCTCCAAAGCTTCTTATCTATCGGGCCAGCACTCGGCAATCCGGAATCCCAGACAGGTTCAGTGGTTCAGGTTCTGGAACTAACTACAAATTAACTATTAATGGAGCAACTGTAGATGATGAAGGAAGATATTACTGTCAGCAGGGTTGGGAGCTCCCTCTCACACAGTGATACAAAGCCGTACAAAAACCCCCTTCCTCTTTTATAAATAAAAACATACAACAAAACATCAAATCTGTAACATTTGCTGCAAAGCATGTAATACACTTCTCAATAAATTGTAATTCTTTAAAAATGAGGAACATTTATAGCAGGTACTTTGCTGTGGCACAGATCTGGCATGCAGTGACAGGTGCTGGGCAATGTGCAAGCAGTGCAGGTGACCTCAGGACCCAGCAGTCATCCAGCAGGAAGGACACTATGGGGGCAGAGTACATCGGATACGAGTATGAGTGTGCCTCTATCTAACAGCACCACTGAAGCAGTCATCTAACAGATTTACAACCTTTAAAATACACCAGATTGTATTCAAAATGCTTATCTGCCTGTGTGTCCAGATCAATTCTGGTACAAGTCTCCCTTGTAATGCAGTTTGCATAACCTGATTCACGGCTTCGTTCTGCATCCCCAAGGTGAGCTATTCCTTGTGGACATAATTTGTGGATTCTGTTTTTTGATTGTTTCCTGTGTCCATATCAACTGTGTGGTTTTGTGAATGTTTCTGATTGTGCTGGTCAA
>NC_092860.1:144044070-144073198 GCF_032062135.1 Pyxicephalus adspersus | reverse complement strand
ATGAAAAGCATGCCATTTGCAATTAACATAAAATAATTCATTTGCATTTAATTGTAATTGTTCAAAGAATGTTCGGAAAAATGTTCGGCCCTCCGGCATGTTCACTTCATCCAATCTGGCCCTCTTTGAAAAAAGTTTGGACACCCCTGCTCTACTTCCTCAGGGATTCAGTAAATACAGGTATTAAAGTATGCCAGCACTATAACACAATACAGAGGAATCACTGGTACTAATATAATATTTATTATCATATTATAATTATATATATATATATATACTTAATATCATGTATGATTAAATTTCCATACTACATACCACCAAAGGCATAATATACTGGTGCAACAGCTTTAATCTGGTGCAGGGATGAGCACAAAGGCAAGGAGGAAATGACCAAAGCACGAGAGGAGAGAAAGGTACCCCAAATAACACTCCAGAAGGATATCCAGCAGAAGAATGGTTTCAGTTTTTTTATAACTGTTGTAATTAATTCATGGATTAGATTATGCAATTTGATGTTAAGTCCATGGGAGATAGCAAAGCAACAACTGCAAAGACATACAAGCATATGTACATGTAAAATGGCCACAGTGGATATAATTTACTCAGGAACTTTTATATATTTCTCAGTAAACAACGTATGCACATTATGCAAATCCATTTTTCCAATACTATATATATATATATATATATATATATATATATATATATATAAATACTTATGTACCAAAGTCTATCGAAACATATATATATATATGTACAACAGTCAGTTCCACATAAGTCATACACATGTAGCATATGATTCTCACTACCTACACTTCTCATGAACCCACAGTTTGAAAGAACAATCACTATTTTAAAAAAATAGGAACAATATTATATCTCCCTGGTACAAAAGTATCCATGTTAATATGCAAATCCTAGATATCATTAGTATAGTTTGACTTTAATAAAAACATTACTGACATGTTGGTCAAAAAGTACTCACAATCAGTCTCTTGAAGACAGATCACACTAGAAGATCCCTTGGAGGTGGGTGAACATCAACCGTCACCCAAACGTGCCCAGATTATCAGAGACGCCATAGAGGTATCCTCCTCCCTTTATACTCACCTACACCAGACTGACTCGGAACCCGCATATCAGCGTCCACGTGTATCGGCATCATATCTGGTGACATCACTCATGGGGAGGCCGATCTTCCGGCTTGAAGAACCCCCCGCAGAGGGCAGGCCACACATACATCAAAAAAAGGGAGGTACCAAGAACACTAGGAGGCGCAACCAATAAGAGTGGGGCAGGCCACACAAAACGGCCAGCAGACGCCGGCTCCAAGAAAGGATGGGGTAAAAAACACCAAGCAGGGTAAAATAAACAACAAAAAACAAGTCAATAAGAAGAAAGCCAAAAACAGCAGTACACACAAAAAGAAAAAAAAAAATAAGATGAATTCTCTCAACTGGCATAGATGGAAATAATGTCTAAACAGCCTGCCAATATAGATGGAACTTCAGGCAGGGCTGTGGGGAGACTTAAGGACACCTAACAAGGTATCATGATTCTCCCGCAGGTTCTAAGTAAGAGTGCACCAAACACCAATAAATATTTTTTTCTATATGTACACATATATAATATTAGTTAAAACAACATGAAAAAAGAGGGGAGTTTTTTCCCCGCATCTTCCCATAATAAATTTCATGCCCCCTTACGCATGGGAAGGATTTAAAACTAAATGTGTCATTAAGGCCGGGGAAATAATTTGCCTTTAATCGAAAAATCCATTTTGTCTTGGCTTGTATTAGCCATTTGTCTATGTCCCCGCTTCTAGAGTCAATTGACCTCATGGCAACTGACCATTTCTAGAAACTATCTAGCCTGGTACCAACAGAAGGACCAACAACCTCCAAAGCTTCTCATCTATGATGCCAGCACTCAATTCACTCATTCAATTAGTACAAATCTTACAAGATTTGACAGTTCCCCCAAACACACTCTTAACCACGGTGGACGTGGAAGCGTTATATAGCAGTATACCCCATTCTTTGGGCCTACAATCAATATCGGATTATCTCCAAACCGAGGATCCATCATTTGAACCATACAACCGTTTTATTCTAAAACTCCTAAAATAAATCCTTAAGTGCAATGTATTCACATTTAATGATCAGATATATATACAATTGCAAGGTGTTGCGATGGGGATGAAATGTGCCCCATCGTATGCTAATTTATATCTGGGACATAGGGGAAAACACCTTTTCTCCAATCCTGAATTTTTTCCCTATCTCCAGTACATATTTTTATGGCGTCGCTACGTTGATGACATTCTAATCATATGGACTGGTCCAAGAGACATCCTAAATAAGATGTTGTAATCACTTCTAATCAATAACTACAATCTCAAATTTACTTGGAACATTGACGCTCACAAGATAGCAGGAATACCGGTATGAATGGCACATGAGTGATCAGAAGGGGAATAATCTTTCAGAATCTTTTTTTCTAGATTTTCCTCCTTTAAAATTGGGTGCGTCTTATATTCCGGAGCGTCTTATACGGCGAAAAATACGGTACTTGGAATATTGACGCTCACAAGATAGCATTTTTAGATATTTTCATAAATATTTTGTCTGACTGATATCACTACTACACTTTACAGGAAAGAAACACCTGGGAATACTTTTCTCCATGCTGAAAGTGCCCACCCAAAATCCCTCATCAACAGTATCCCCTATAGTCAAATGCTAACATTTAGGAGAAACTCTACATCCAATATTGACTTTAAAGTCAAAGCAAAAGCCCTTACCCAGAGGCTGATTGCTAGAGGCTACAGTAAAAAACTTTTAAAAGGACGTACCAAAAAGTCTCTAAACTGAATACGAAGGAACTTATTTCCAAACCCTCATCTGTACAGTCTCAACCTAAATTACAGATTATCACGAAATTCAATGAACACCATCAGTGCATATACCAATTAATTAGGGCACTTGAATATCCTCACTCCTACCATTCGTACTGTTATAGATAAAAAAAAAATGTGTATTACATATAGGAGATCAAATTCAATACGGGATTCATTAGTTACAAGCCACTTTATTTCCCAGCCTACCAATTTGGAGCGAAATCCATGGCACTTTTAAGTGCGGCTCTTGTAAACAGTGCAACTGGATTCTGGAGAATCACTTAAACTACCCAATAGTACTATACACAAAATCCACTATCACGTTAATTGTCAATCATCTGGTATCATCTATTTAATTACCTGTTACCTGCAGAAGGTTTTACGTAGGTAAAACCAAAAGACCACTGTGCAAATTTATATAAGAACACTTTTATTTGATCAAAAATGTAAAAATGAAGACCCTTGTCACCTATCATGTAGGGATGGTACATCAATTTGATACATACTGCATCACCTTCGCTGTCCTGGAACAAGTACCATCTAGCCCCAGGGGAGGTGATCACAATAAAAAACTCCTACAATCAGAAACTAAATGGATTTTCCTTCTAAAGGCCAATTATTTTCCTGGTATAAATGATACTTTCAGCCTTAAACCATTTTTGTGATGGTTCTTAACCATTACAAGTATAAATCTTTACTTATAATAAGGGAACCAAAACCTATT
Source organism: Pyxicephalus adspersus (assembly GCF_032062135.1). NCBI lineage: Eukaryota > Metazoa > Chordata > Amphibia > Anura > Pyxicephalidae > Pyxicephalus > Pyxicephalus adspersus. Next base: position 144,069,575 of record NC_092860.1, on the reverse strand, counting down.
GCTAATCTTTCCTAATAAATTGATTATCAACACATATGGCTAAAACACACATTTATGTACTTCACACTGCATTAATATCTATATGTACTTTCCGGGCTATTTCCACTATTAAATAACTAGATTGTGTGTATATTTTAATTGATCACATCAAAATGGCAGTATTTGGCAGTATTTTGGTTCACAGCCATGCAAATCTTTATTTTAATGCATAATAAAACTAGGACTCATTCTGCCACCTAGTAGCCAAACATCAATGGAGCACAGATAGTGTGGTCACAATAGTAAATGCTATATATTCCAGTCAATATAGGGAAACGTCTAGATCAGATTGATTGTGGAATATTTTATTAATACACAACTATGTGATGTGGCAACAAAAAAGGTTACAAAATATACCACAAAATGCTTTGATTATTATAGGAAAAATTGGGGATGCCATCATGAGAGAGAGATAGTATATTCACAAAATATAACAATATTAATCCTGTTTAAACCATTGTAAATGGTTCACATAGAAATATGAGGAAGGCTGGATGACCTCTGGATCAGTTTACAGATCCTGCCATGGAAAATCATTTATATCCATAGGCTTCATAGGCTGGGGATATACGCTGGTAAAATAAGTGTCATCTTGAACAGCATTTCACATGCTAAAGAACTCTGTGAAACAACTTTTACAGGAGTCACTAAATCACACATCCACCACTAGATACACAAATACTTTATGGCACAGTTACTTTATTTGTAATTTGCAAGACATATATTGAAGAAAAAGCAGACATACTCTCCATCCCACAACATGGACCCTTCATTCATTCAATGCCGGATCATAGACATTGGGATCCCTGTATTTATTTTTAGGGATTATGGTGCAGATGACCCACAACAAGCCCTAGCTGTAAAACATATTAATTTCTTATTCATATTGCTATGACCCGGGGGTGAGGAATTCCTCTCTCTAAGTTTCCAAAGATCAGTTTGGTCATTCAGTCTATTGGAAATTACTTTAATGTGAGGAATGCTGCTATATAGCGCTTCACCTTCTATAGCAACCGCAATTGTATTTTTAGGAACTGTCATATTACTGGTAAACTTTAAAAATGTAATTGTGTCCTTTAAATTTGATAGAAGGCATAACCAGGGATCTTAAAATTACATCCACAAACAGACTCACATTTGAAGTGATAGAGTTGATGCCTGACATGATTGGACAACCAGTAGCATTCTATATGTTCTTGTGTACTTTTCGGAGACCATAGAACGTTGGAAGCATGGGCTTAGGGATCATTAGGTAATCAGGTTTGTCAATTACCGCATGTTCCAAGGTGTTAATGATGATAGAGTGGAATTCTCGCTTGTACAGGTCTATAACCCCTGTTGGTATGGGAGTGTACCAGTCTTCATTTTTTTACAATGGTAAGACAGATCTTTCTATATTGAGTGACATTCATCACTTCCACATTACCCCTTTTATCAGAGGGGTTTTTTTTGTAGGAATGGGCAGGTGATTTCATGTACCTGCAAATTTTCTGGTAAATATTTCAATAAAATAGTGATAAGTTTGCTATATCATACATCTAACTTGCCAGATTTACAAGTTAATTGCTAAGCCCTTGAGCATGGTTGTATCACCAACATTGCTGGGGAAGTACATTTGCCCATTACAATTCACATAGAACAATTAAACAAGAACTTTCATTAACCTCCTGGGCAGTTCATTTCTGTCCGGTTTTATATGTCTAACAGCGGTACATTGTTTTTTATGAAAATTTATTTTACAGTATAATATATTAGTATGAGTTAAATAAAGTTTGAAACACAAAACCATGTCAAAATAATACATTATATTATAATATATATAATACAATACAATTAAAAAAAAATTAAAAAAAATAAATAAATATTATACTCATACTATTATATTATAGAGTAAAATACACATATAAATTCACTGTATTGCATTCAATCCAGTTATTTTGTATTGAATGCAATACAAATAGATTTGAATTTCCTGCTCCCAATGGAACGTCTGCGTGCACCCACGTCAGTGGGAACTCCCCGCTGACTCCTCGAGTGAAGAGAACGCCGGAAGAAAGAAGACGCGGATAGCAAAGGAGGACGCCGGCAGATCAGATAAGTCTTTATTTACTATTATTTCCCATAGGTTTACCCACCCTGAGTGTTACTCGGGGTTACTGCTTCTAGCATTTTTTTTTCCACCCTGAGCCATACTCGGGGGTACCGCTGAGGGGGCTAACCTCCTGGGCAGTAACCCCGAGTCGGGGTAGAAAAAAGATGCTAGAAGCGGTAACCCCGAGTCACACTTAGGGTGGGTAAACCTATGGAAACAATAGTAAATAAAGAGCTTACCTGATCTGCCGGCTTCCCATGTCATCCTTTGGGTCTTCTCTCTTCCTCCGGCCGGTTTCCTCTGCAACCAATGAGTAACCAGGAAGTTCCCAGTGACGTTGGTGTGCGCAAACGTTTCGTTCAGGGCGGGTGGGAAATTCAAATTCATTTGTATTGCATTCTATACAAAATATCTGTATTGAATGCAAAACAGTGGATTTATATGTGTAAAAGTGGTACATTGTCTTGCATGAACATTTATTTTACAGTAAAACATAAGAGTATGAGTATATTTATTAAAAAAAATATATATATTTTTTTAAATTTTTTAAATTTATTATTTTGACATGATTTTGTGTTTTAAACTTTATTATACTCATACTATTAAATTATACTGTAAAATACATTTTCATGTAAAACAATGTACTGCTTTTAGACATATAAAACTGACGGAAATGAACCGCTAGGGAGGTTAAACAGCGCAATATTTAATTGTTTATTATTATATATCCCTTTAATTTTAAACAAATACACATTATATATATAATAATGCCAATATGTTACATCTGTAAATAACATTAGCATTCATTGTACCAGAATATTGTGATTTTAGTATCTTCATAAAAAAAGACAAATCAACACATTTATAATTGCAATGATATAAAAGCATTCCCGGGCAGAAGGATACATTTTGGTTATGATTATGTTACCAATAATTTGTTTCCCTGTATTTTTTATTAGTTAATAATAATGGTCCATTCATGTCACAAAACCCCACAAAATGTACCTAAGGGTGTGATCCTTGATGTGCGTTAGAACATTCACACTCCATCTATCTCAGCTCAGCCGGTGTTGAGAGAAAAGCACTTTGGTATCTGGGTTCTAGATGACCTTGTCCCAGCATTGTGTAAAATTGTGACATTTGTGAACTACCAGTGAACACAGAATCTACCTATAGTTATTGTGTTTCCAGGATTCATCATTCTTTAGTCATATTTTTTCGACACCGACTGTACACATGGCAGATTTTCACCCGATATCTGGCCGATGCTGATTATCGGGCGATAAAAATCTGACGTGTGTACGGGGCTTAAGTACTAGAAAATTGTTCAAATCTAGAGATGATGGAATTAACAGATCTGTAAAATCCCCTGAGGAAGTTGAAAAATTAGAATCCATTCAGAATTGATGGATTGTTTAATTCTCAGCAAATTTAGAGTAATCTACTGGTATGTATTTAAATGAATCAGAATGTTCACAAATATATATGATTTATTATGATTCACTCATTTAAATTCAATAAATTACTAATCCAATGAATTGTTGATTTAGACTTGTGCAATTTCAGTGCACTTCAGTTATTTTGTATACTTTGTTGATCATCATAGGCTGAAACTTTATTCTGTTTCTTGTAGCTCAGAATTCTTTCTTTCACCGTGTGAAATCCAGTCAAAATAATTACACTAGTCAACAAACGTTTTCTTGCCAAACAGATTAAAGTCATTTTAAGGTATGTTTGATGCACAGATTCCAAATATGATATCAGTTTTGCTAGATTGGCTCTAGTTTTTGAAATAATTACCTCAATAATAACCTCATAGAAAACTAATGAAACATGAAAACAAGCAAAATTTAACTAGATACTTTTTTTGAACATTAACCACCTGGGCGTTAGACTGATGTCTAAATTTCTGTACCAAAAGCGGTACACTGTTTTTCATGAATTTTTTTTTTTTTAAATTGTAGACCTGTAACTTACAGAAATATGTCCGAACAAGGGTCATTTCTGTATTTCTGTAAAAAAAATACAGAGAAATAATAAAAAGTGACACTTTGGTAAATAAGCCTAACCAGAGTTCCCCTCCTAATTTCTAATTTTTATGGACAACGAACGAATAGATGGCAGGAACAAAAGTGCGCTCTGTGAGCAATTTGTGGGGGTGAATAAACTGTGGAGGAGGTCATGCCTGTGGCCTGTGGTCATACATGTTTGTTGTAACTACATGACCACAATTGGGAACATTAGTTGGTCCAGCAGTTCTGTGCCCAAGTCATTCACAGAATACATTTACATATGGAGACTTGTAGAGGAAGAAGAAGAGATGGAGAGAGAAGAAAAAGGGGGAAATAGGAAGAGAGAGGCAACCCTGATACATCTCCCAGTATTGTATAGTGAATGTGTACAGTGTGGTGTACAGTCAATATTTGCTTTAAACTTTGTAATATATTAGGTTGAAATCCTATTTAGTATTACAGATATTTATCAATAATCAATATGTCTCTTCCCATCCTCAGGATCCTGTGGGGAGATTGTGATGACTCAGACTCCGGAATATATCTCTGTGTCCCTGGAACAGACAGTCACTATGACATGTACAGCCAGTAGTGCTGTTTATGGCAGCTTAGCCTGGTACCAACAGAAGCCCCAACAACCTCCAAAGCTTCTTATATATAGTGCCAGCACTCGTGCTTCTGGGATCCCAGACAGGTTCAGTGGTTCAGGATCTGGAACTAACTACAAATTAAATATTAATGGAGCAACTGCAGAAGATGAAGGAAAATATTATTGTCAGCATTATTGGGAGCTCCCTCTCACACAGTGATACAGAGCCGTACAAAAACCTCCTTCCTCTTTTTTTAGAAGATATAATGATATAAACATTGTAATATATGAGTAAAGAATACATACTATTGAACCCTGAAAGTAAAATCTGAAATTTTACAAAAGTAGATTAACCTCCCTAGCGGTCTGATTCTGGCCCTATTTCCATGCAAAAAGCGGTACCATTTTTTGGATGGATGTATAATAACGTATAAGTTAACCTCCTGGGCATAATACACTGATGTCTAGATTTCTGTTCCAAAAGTGTTCCACTGTTTTTCATGAAATTTTTTTTTTAAATTGTAGACCTGTAACTTACAGAAATATGTCCGAACAAGGGTCTAGTAGATATTATAGTATTGTTATACAAATAGTATGGGAAGCTGGACACTGCCATGGGAAATATGTACAGATACACAAAAATATTTTCTCTTTTTGTTGGGGAGGGTCTTTTTTTTTCTTCAAGCCAAACAATAAAAATACAAATACACAAATCTGGTAAATAACATGCTTGAGGTAATGCATTGAAAAAGTAATGTTACAGGACAGCGATATTTTTAAAAACATATAAAAACCTATGCTGGTAGCACATACTTGATTGTTGTAGAAATTGACCAGTAGCAAAATATTTTATTGTTATATTTTGTGAATATACTATCTCTCTCTTATGATGGTATCCCCGATTTTTCCTATAATAATCAAAGCATATTGTGGTATATTTTGTAACCTTTCTTGTTGCCGCATCACATAGTTGTATATTAATAAAATATTCCACGATCAATCTGATCTAGACGTTTCCCTTTATTGATTGGAATATAGAGCATTTACTATTGTGACCACACTATCTGTGCTCTATTGACAATTGGCTACTAGGTGGCAGAATGAGTCCTAGTTTTATTATGCATTAAAATAAAGATTTGCATGGCTGTGAACCAAAATACTGCCAAATACTGCCAATTTGAAGTGATCAATTAAAATATACACACAATCTAGTTATATAATAGTGGAAAATAGCCCGGAAAGGACATATAGATATTTATGCAGTGTGAAGCCAGTACATAAATGTGTGTTTTAGGCATATGTGTTGATAATCAATTTATTAGGAAAGATTAGCAATAGGTTTTGGTTCCCTTATTATAAGTAAAGATTTATACTCGTAATGGTTAAGAACCATCACAATACAATGAGATATATAGAGAGAGTGACGGGGAGATGTTACACCCCACACACTGTGTATGCAAATACCGGGGAGATGTAAATCAGTGATTTCTGCTATAAACTCTCCAGTGTAACCAGCTGTCATCTCACTAAAACATCCTAATCATCAATTCCTCTAAGCCATTTAAAAAGTCACAGGTAAATTTTACACCAGTAAGGGGGGAGCATGGTAAACCTTTTGGTAATTGAACATTAGCAACTTAAGATATATGAGAAACAATTAAGTTGGTTGTTTCACAATTACTACTTTTTCATAGCTCATACTTCACAAAATGTACTGCTAGCAAACACTAGGTCAGCGATCCTGTGCTGTAATCCATTGGCGTCTAGTGCCCAATATTTATTCCCCCTAAGATGTTCCCAAGCACCCCCAGCACATACCCTGTGTGCAACGGAAATAGATTTTGGAGTATGTGCTGTAGCCAAAGAGCAGATTAGTTCTGTTTTCATGTCCTGACATTGGCTGCTAGGACTTCATATTCTCTTTGCTCCCAGTTACCGGTGGCCCATTGCAACATGGGCAACCAGTAACTGGTAACTGTGACTCGGGGTGGAAAAAATAGTGGTAACCCTGAGTCACACTCGGGGTAGGTAAACCTATGGGCAGTATTAGTAAATATAGCCTTACCTTATTCGCCGGCGTCCCACGTCTTCCATTGCCGCAATCTCTGTCTTCTTTTCTCTTCCTCCGGCCGGCTTCTGGACACGATGAGTCACAAGGGGAGTTAATTTTTTTTTAAATATGTAGATTTTTTAATTTATTCAATTTATTATTTTTACATGATTTTGTATTTCAAACTTTATTATACTCATACTAATATATTATAGTGTAAAATAAATTTTCATAGAAAACTATGTACTTTTAGACATATAAAACTGGAAATAAATGAACCGCTAGGGAGGTTAAACATGCCAGGCTACAGTTTTAAGAAATACATATGGTTTCATTGCCAGAAATCTATAGGGAGAGAGTTATAGCACATAAAGTGGATGACAGGTTGGGATTCACCAGCAAATAAATAGTAATAGTAAATTCCTGTCATACATAATGAAAATTTATACATGGAAAATATAATCTAAATAAATATAGCATACATGTTTTAATATTTAGTGAATCAAAAAAAACAAAAAAAACAAATATGGACGATTAGGTGAGTTTTATTGAATTGTTTCTATTTAGAAAATCATGGTTGCACTAATGGAGAGATTTCTGTAAACACTAGTAATTTTAGTAATTAGTAATTTTTAGTAATTATTAGTAATTATTCACTAGTGTAATTATTCACTAGTAATTATTAGTAATTTTGCCATGCAGCATATTTATATTGCTGATTTTACCAGTTAATTGATATACTCTTGGACATAGGATTGTCTCCAAAATTGTTGTGTACAAGCCTAAATGTATGTTTAGGAAAATGCATAATTTAAAAATGCAAACATGCAAACATTCAGATTAGATCTGGTGTTCTCCTCTGAGATATTTTAGGAGTTTTAAAATTGATTTTAATAGGTATAAGTCTTTTATGATTTTTGTCTGAACTTTGCAGTTACAGTAGAATTTGATGATTTCTACTTTTTGGTGTTTGCTACTGGTATCTTGCTTATTGTTTGGGGCAGAAGCAGGGTGACATCTAGTGGCCGGTTAAATGGCTACAAAACTTGCACTTTATTCTTCATAACATAAATCAACTGATAAGCAACATACCCTGATTTAAGAACCTTTGTATCCAATTGTCTGCTTCCTACTGGAAAAAAACTGACTGCGCCTTGGTATTTGATATATAAAATAAAACACAGCATAATCACACAGACTATGGCTATGTACACACGTCAGATGATTGTCACGCGAAACGAACAGTTCTGCTCATCTCGGGCAATCTATAAATAACCAATCGGAAACTATTACACTTCCAAGAGGTAGGGGTGCCAAGCACTCGTCCTCCCACCTCCCCTCTCCATAGAACAGAATGGGCACTGTGTGTACAGCATTTATTTCTTCATTTGAAATTCTTTGTTGCTGGAAATGATCATTAAAGATTGTCTCCTGTGAGGAAAATTGAACATGTGCTCACATCCTTAATACATTCCTTTGTTGTTAATAATTTCTAAATAAATATAGGGGTTACATCTCTAACGTTAAAATAACTAATGCCACATCTTAAATACAGTGCTCAAAAACAAGGAATTCAGGACTTTAAAGGCTTCAAGGATTTGTTTAAAAAAATTATTTCTTTTCCGCCAACAGTAAATAATCACATTATGTTATGCTGATATATACAAAAACTTCATGACAACTCATGGCTTCAAAAAGAAAAAATGCCAACATTTAACACATTTTTATTGTTTAAAAAATGCAAATCTCAAGGTTTTTCGCAGATATTCAGTTAGCTTCCTCAGGAGAAGTGAGATAGATTAGAGACAAGACATTTATTAGATGTGGTCATCACTGGAGGTATCAGATAAATTACCGGTATCTTAACCAACCAAATTTCCAGGAGAGGAGTGGGAATGGCCCAGAGCGGAAGCAGGTAGGGGCATGGACAAAGGGAATCAAGCTTCTATATATTATTGAATATTAACCAGTAACAAACCCGCCTGGAAAGCGAATATAATCCCAATGAACCAACCTCATTGTTGTGCTGTAGTCGTGGGAAATGAAGCAGTGGTGACCAGTTCGTGGAAGTGAAAATATTTACTGTTATCATCCATACATGGTTCCTATTATTGGCCATGCCTGACATTCACTTGGACACATCCATAAATCTCACTACAGTGATAATTGTGCGTTGCTATTTACTTTGCGATCAGTCCTCTATTTCTCAGGATTTGCTTTCTTCAAAAGTTCCCAGTTATGATAATAATGTATAGATGTATGTTCAGAGGATGATGGAAGGAGCCTCATCTCTCACCCTGAATAAAAATGATGATGATGACCAGCTGATAACGGTGAGAATTCATCTTTATGTTTGTGGAGTGTTAGATACAAACCAGAAGACGTGTATGTATCTATAAATAAGAAACCTGGTAGCCCACACAATAAACAGGCACTGCCGAGGAATAGTCATAATAGTGGAAGAAGGGTTTGCTGACAAGCCTAATTTATTTATCAATGCTCTATCTCCTAAGCGGAGTCCTCTCCATCTATAAAAGATGGTCTTCAGCACTGGACAGAGGTGGTTATATCTCTATACCTATTGCTTAGGTTCTAATAGAGTTCCCCCTAAATCATGCCAATAGTAAAACATTATTACAATAACACAGGCTAACAAGCATTTTGTGCAATAAAAATGTGTAAACTTCAAAACAATAAATTAGGTTGTCTGCACATCTATAACAGGTGGATTAGAATTGTATAACATTGCGCACTATAAATTCACTAAAGCTGTATTTCCAGATATATAATCCAGAATGCTGGATTCATCATGAAGAACGGAACGGTTATTATAAAGTTTTACAAATGTCTACATCAAAATAATAAGCACAGCAGTACAATCATCACTGAAAATAATGAAGGAACAGGAAGGAGGTTTTTGTACAGCCTTGTATCACTGTGTGTATGGTGAATTGTCATCCTGCTGACAGAAATATATTGCTTCATCATCTTGATGCATTCCATTAATTGTAAGAGTAAACTCATATCCGTATCCAGTTCCGATGAACCTATCTGGCAGGTCAGGCATTCTATTTGTATTATAATACATGAGTAGTTTGGGAGGTTGTCCCTGTTTCTGTTGATACCAGATAATATCATCATCAATATCTGTGCTAGCTTTACAGTTAATACTGACTGCCTCTCCAAGTGATGAACTGATATATTCTGGAGTTTGGGTCAGCACTGTCTCTCCACAGCATTCTAGAAAAAAAATATATAAAAGATTTATAACATATTCCTGAATATATTTCAATCAATTCCATGTACAACGTATAGATGTATGTGCAGAGGATGATGGAAGGAGCCTCATCTCTCACCCTGAATAGAAATGATGATGACGGCCAGCAGATAACTGTGAGAAATCATCTTGATGTTTGTGGAGTGTCAGATACAAACTAGAAGACGTCTCCTGTACAATGAGATATATAGAGAGAGTGACGGGGAGATGTTACACCCCACACACTGTGTATGCAAATACAGCAAGAAGGAAATATGTAAATCCTGTGGTTAGTTGTCTCCTGTCAGGGATAGAGATGTAAATATTTTCTTTATCTAGTCAAGTGAAGTTCAGGTTTACATGAGTAGAATAGAATATTGTATTCCATAATCTCTTTATTTATTTCTAACAATATTGAAGTGACCATTAAAGGTTATAGTTCGCTCCTAATATATTATATATGAAATTTAATATGTACAAGGAAAAATGTGGCACCTTGTGTTGAACTCACGAAATGTCAGTTCATTATTAGGTTTGTGGACTTTTCAAAGAAATGGTCAGTTGTTGTGAGCTCAGTTGAGGTCAATGAAAGGCAAATGTTGGCACTGTTTGTTTTTTTTTGTTTTTTTACGTAAACAAAGAGAATGGGAAGCTGGACACCACCATGGGGGAGAAATTTTTTTTTTGTATTACAGGGTATTGTTATATATCTTCAATTCAAACAATAAAAATATACACATCTGTTAAATAACATGCCTGGGAGGGGATGTCCTAAAATAGTATTCAATGTTATTGTAATTGTTTTATTAGAATTTTTTATCAAGTGGTTATAAGTCTGAATTGACAATAAGGTCAATTCTAAAAGCTATTGAAAAGCAATAAACAAATATACCAAAAGCCTAAAAATCCTAAAAATTAAATACAATTTCAAAGTGAACCAAAATTAGTTCACAGTTAAAAAAAAAAAACAAAACAAAAAAAGCTTGCAAGAATTTTTAAGTCAGAAAATGTTTCACTTATATTGGAATTTATATTTGCTTACAATGCTGGCAGTGAGAACTATTATACTGAACACTTCATGGTTGGTCTGACCATAAAAGGGGACTTTTTTTAGTACAGAAACATTTCAGCTCTAACCAGCATCACAAAATATAAATCATTTAAAATAATGTAATAAAATAAAAGTTCACATTTCACCACCACAATGTTCTTTGTGCAACACTTGTCCAACGTCCTTATTTCCTGTTTTGACATTGGTAAGTAGTTGAAGTTCTATCCAGGAGTTTGTGAGGGTCAATCTACACCATTGGGCTTTGGTAACATGTGCAGGCTTTGGTGTGCTGTAGAGCCATTCACACAGATTGGTTCCCTAATAAAGCTTCCCATAGCAGTTACCTTTCAATGCTTCACCATAAATGTTTCCCTATGTGACATTCTATACAACAAGTGACAGTTATACATCATGGTGACATCAGGGGGTCTACCTTGTGTGCTGCAGAATGATATTGGGGGGTCACAGAAACTCTGCTCTTCTTTACCCCTGGTACCTTACAATGTTATAAGCAGGGTTTAGAAATGAGAACTTCCAGGTTCCAACACAACCAAAGTGAGGCAGCTGAGGGGACATTTGGAATTTAAAGAAGTCATTGGTAACTTTGTATCCACTCAAAGCAAATTTATTAATACTGGTAGAGGTCTCAGATTAAATGAGAACAAACAAGTTAGTGGCTGCTCAGTGTAACATTTTGATTGCCAGGATCTATACATCACGTATTACGTATGTCATTGTCTGCCATGTAATGGGTACAGCCAATACAAACATATTACAGTCATGAGAAAAAGTACAGCCTCTTACAAAACTAAGATTGTATGTATCGGGCAAAAATAAACATCATCTGGTTTTTAACAGGTTCCTCAATGAGGTAAATACAACTTCAGCTGAACAACACACAACGACCAACTGCATCATTATTTATTAGCATAACTAAGCAAAAATGGAGAAGCCATGTGAGAAAAACTAAGTACACCCCATGATTTTAAAGCTTGTATTTGAACTTTATAAAGCTTAAAGCTTATATGAACTTTATAATCTAAAAAATATGTTGTGCGATAATAAATAACAAAGTCTTAAAGATTAAATACAATTTCAATGTGAACCAAAATTAGTTAGTTCACAGTTTAAAAAAAAAAACAGATGGAGAAGGTCAGAAGTGGAGGGCAAGGAAATTTGCTAAACGCAAGATGGCCACTTCTATTCATATAATAAACATTTTATTTTTCATGCATGCAAGCTAGAACAACCAGCACCACGATGAGGGACTGACATTCCAGTACAAAAATGTGAGAAAAGATATCTAATAATAGGACTGATGATAGAGTTTAGGTCAACTGTAAGATCCTACTGCAGAATTTTTATTGTGTTGAAGTATAGAATTTGGCTGAACCATAAAATCACCTTTTTCTTTTTCAGTCATTTTATAGTAAATTTGCTGGTGTGCTTGGGATCATTGTCCTGTTGCATCAGCCAATTATAGTCAAACTTTAGCAGTGGCAAAGATGGCCTCATATGTAACTGTAGACTGTTTTAATATACAAAGGAGATCACGGTCAGCTTAATAACTGCAAGGTACCCAGGTTCAATGTCTTCAACACAAGCCCAAATCATCTATCTTCCTCCACCATGCTTGACAGTTGGTATAAGGTATTTGTGCTCTGTTTGGTTTTCACTAAATATGCCACTGGGCATTGAAGCCAAAAAATCTTCACTTTGGTCTTGTTTCCCTAAGGGACATTTTGCCAGAAGTCTTGTGGTTTCTTCAGATGCAATGATGCAAACCTAAGCCATGCTGGGAACCCTTCCAAAAAAACATACTTTTTATGTCTTTTCTTTTTGTACTTTTAATATTTAACATAATAAGTACTGTAGAGTCTGAGATGCAGCTTTTAATGTTTTTGAAATCTTTGCACAATATTAGGGCAATCACCATAATTTTGATAAAGGGGCCTTACAAGATGATGTAACTTCCAAACAAACATTTGACTACCTACAAACACGCTATACAAAATTATCCACTTTTTTTGCCCTGCCAAAGGTGCATAAAAATCTACACAATCCACTAGGGAGACCCACTGTCTCCAGGATAGATAATTTAACAAACAATGTGAGAAAACATGTGGAGCTCTGTCTATGTCCCTATTTGTATGGCCTACTGTCTTTTTAAAAGACACCCGTGAACTGCTGAAGTTAATTGATAATTTAACTGTGCCCATGGGTTCATTACTTGTTACTAGAAGCTTTATAATCAACTATTCTCAATGATTTGGGTACTGCAAAAATGAGGAGATTTCTGATGGAGATAGACAAAACTCTTTGGCCATATTCAGACTTTATATTACAACCTTTGAAACTCATCCTTACCAGGAATACCTTCTTGTTTTATGATACACTATATTTAAAAACCCAAGGCGTATCTATGGGCACGTGTTTTGCCCCTAGCTACGCCAACCTTTATTTGGGAGGTTGGGAGAGAGATTTATTTTCAGAGAAGACCTTATCTACATACCTGTCCCACATTGCCCTGTGGCACTGATATATAGGTGACGTCTTTATAATCTGGACTGGTACAGTGGAATTATTTAAGGTATTTTTCTCTAGGATGCAAAGTAATGATTATAATTTGAGATTTATCATGAAATATAGTGATACACGTATCCCCTTCCTGGGCATTTTTATCTAGAAGAGTGATGAGAATGTACTTACCTCTTCTCTTTATCGGAAATTGACTGGTGGAGATACCAACCTATTCACCACAAGTGCTCATTCCTCCCCCCCTTGTCCACAGTATTCCGTGTTCACAATATTTGAGGGTAAGGAGGAATTGTTCGGACATTGAGGAATTTCCTAAAAATTTGCTAAGAACTACAAGCAAAAAAATTATATGATCGCTTACTTAATAGGGGCTACAGCAAAAAAATATTGAAGAAACCATATCACAGGGTAAAGGGGTCAAATCGAAACAAATCAATACACAAGGATGATAAAGTCAGACATATTACAACTAGAAGATCATGGAAGAATCAGACACAATATTTCTAAATATTGGCCACTACTGACAAGGGACCCAAAAATTAAAAACATGTATCTGATAGTCCACAATTCGCATATAAAAAAACATATATTCAGTTGGACTCTAGAGGCGGAGACATAGACAAATGGCTAATACAAGCCAAGACAAAATGGATTTTTCGATTAAAGGCAAATTTTTTCCCCGGCCTTAATGACACATTTAGTTTTAAATCCTTCCCATGCGTAAAGAGGGCATGAATTTTTTTTTATTGGAAGATGTGGGGAAAAAACTCCCCTCTTTTTTTCATGTTGTTTTAACTAATATTATATATGTGTACATATAGAAAAAAATATTTATTGGTGTTTGGTGCACTCTTACTTAGAACCTGCGGGAGAATCATGATACCTTGTTAGGTGTCCTTAAGTCTCCCCACAGCCCTGCCTGAAGTTCCATCTATATTGGCTGGCTGTTTAGGCATTATTTCCATCTATGCCAGTTGGTGGTCCAGGAACTGGTGGGAAAAATCAATTTCAATTTCCCATCTAGGGATGCAACTGAGAGAATTCATCTAATTTCTTTTTTTTTCTTTTTGTGTGTACTACTGTTTTTGGCTTTCTTCTTATTGACTTGTTTGTTGTTGTTTATTTTACCCTGCTCGGTGTTTTTTACCCCGTCCTTTCTGGGAGCTGGCGTCTGCTGGCCGTTTTGTGTGGCCTGCCGCACTCCCATTGGTTGCGCCTCCTAGTGTTCATGGTACCTCCCTTTTTTTGATGTACGTGTGGCCTGCCCTCTGCGGGGGGTTCTTCAAGCCGGAAGATCGGCCTCCCCATGAGTGACATCACCGGATATGAAGCCTATACACGTGGACGCTGATTTGCGGATTCCGAGTCAGTCCGGTGTAGGTGAGTATAAAGGAAAGAGGATATCTCTATGGCATCTCTGATAATCTGGGCACGTTTGGGTGACGGTTGAGGTTCACCCACCTCCAAGGGATCTTATAATGTGATCTGTCTTCAAGAGACTGATTGTGAGTACTTTTTGACCACCATGTCAGTAATGTTTTTATTAAAGTCAAACTGTACTAATGATATCTAGGATTTGCATATTAACATGGATATTTTTGTACCAGGGAGATATAATATTGTTCCTATTTTTTTTAAAATAGTGATTGTTCTTTGAAACTGTGGGTTCATGAGAAGTGTAGGTAGTGAGAATCATATGCTACATGTGTATGACTTATGTGAGACTGGCTGTTGTACATATATGTTTCGATAGCCTTTTGTACATATTTATTTCTTTATATATATATATATATATATATATGTATATAGTATTGGAAAAATGGATTTGCATAATGTGCATGCGTTGTTTACTGAGAAATATATAAAAGTTCCCGAGTAAATTATATCCACTGTGGCCATTTTACATGTACATATGCATGTTAGTCTTTGCAGTGGCTGCTTTGCTATCTCCCATGAACTTAACATCAAATTGCATAATCTAATCCATGAATTAAGTACAACATTTATAAAACAAAATTGAAACCATTCTTCTGCTGGATATTCTTCTGGAGTGTTATTTGGGGTACTTCTCTCTCCCCTCATGCTTTGGTAATTTCCTCCTGTCCTTTGTGCTCATCCCTGCACCAGATTAAAGTTGTTGCACCAGTATATTATGCCTTTGGTGGTATATATTATGGAAATCTAACCATACATGATATTAAGTATATATATATATATAATTATAATATGATAATAAATATTATATTAGTACCAGTGATTTCTCTGTATTGTGTTATAGTGCTGCCATACTTTAATATCTGTATTTACTGAATCCCTGAGGAAGTAGAGTCTATCTGCAAAACAGCATATCTACAATGTGTGCTATTCTGGTGGATGGGTGAAAATATGTAGCACTATATTTTAATGAGTATCTGCTGTGTATCTGTTATCTCCAATCTGTGATATTTTTAATTAATTTGTTGTATATGTTGTTTTGTATTATTAAAGATTTATTTTATGCATTTATTTATTGTATACTCACAAGTCCCACATATATGTATATTTTCCTTGCAATATTTTGAATTAGGGATGTTGGCAATTTATATGTATTTGATGGGATCCGACAATATGATTTAACTGTTAATTGTGTTAACAAACCCCTGAATGTCAAGGCTGCCAATTTGTCCGTTACCCTTCTCGCTAGCTTAAAAAAAAGTAAGAGACCACAGTGAGGGAAGATGAGAAGTCTACTCATAAATAATGTACTCATAAAAAATATCTCATAAAATAGCAAAAGATGTTCTCAGCATGTTTTGGATCTGGCAGCAATGAGATTTTAGGCTTTGTAAGATTGTATCCCTTGAGCATTTCTGGGCTAATTGTCATTTCATATAACTGTATACCTCAGGGTTACATACTGGGTTACCAATTATGCTGGAGTTTAAAGGAGCCGATTAATGTTTTCTTTTTCCTGGGCTCACACCCTAAAGTTTCACTTTTAGCAAACCATAATCAGGCAGGACAGATGATGTCCCTTCTGCAATAACTACTTCTACCTGCCTGATCGCTCCAACTATCTGTCAAGTCCAACTGCATCTGCAGCCTGACTATCTTAGCATCACATTTGATTGTTACCTAGAGGAGTCTTAGTGAAAATGTTGCCTGTCTATGGACACCCATTTCTCCAGACTGAAGTCCACCTTTAATTTATCTTGATATTTGCAATCCTAAACCTCAATTTACAATGTGCTACTTCAGGTCCAGGAGCACTTAAAGGAAAGCAGGGAGCTGTAATTATTTTAGAAGGCTGTGTACAGAACCCTTCCAGTTTTTTACATGGCCTATAAATTGTCCATATTGCAAAGAAAAGCACAAAGACTCAATAATAATGTAATTAGATTCTAAAAATGATTATTAAAGAACATGAAAATAAACTGTATTTGCTGCTGCCATGCTTTTTGGAAAACAAAAATAAAAGGGTAAACCCTATGGTGGCTGCCAAGAATCATCTAAACACTGCACTGGGTGAGAACAAAGCATTGGCCTATTGCAGAATGATTTAGTATCCAGGAGATATATAAAAACAACAGGTAAGCCAACACACTGGAATCACCTGTATATAAAATATCTTTTCAGTGGCTTGGATTTCACCATAATTTGTGCCTCCAAAAAATCCTGGAGGAAGATTTCTTTGTTCTTTATAGCAGGAGCTCCAGGTCATAAATTATCTTAGATATCCTGATTGACAAAAACAATTTTCATATTTCATTGTTATTATTATGATTATTAAACTTTTCTACTTTTCATTTAGGTTTTTTTCACAGCTGTTCCTATCTTTATATTACCTTAGAAAGAGGAAGGAGGTTTTTGTACGGCTCTGTAACACTGTGTGAGAGGGGTGCTATAACCCTGCTGACAGTAATATTTTCCCTCATCTTCTACAGTTACTCCATTAATAGTTAATTTGTAGTTAGTTCCAGATCCTGAACCACTGAACCTGTCTGGGATCCCGGATGCAGGAGTGTCTGCCCAATAGATGAGAAGCTTTGGAGGTTGTTGGTCCTTCTGTTGGTACCAGGCTAGGTAGTGCTATAAACAATCCAGTGTAACTTCCTACAATATTGTAAATCCCACATACTGTAAACAAAAAAAGTATTGCTTTCCATTCATTCTATAGAATTATACCTGACATATGAAAAATTATCTTATTTATAATGTTTTATTATCTTTATTTAAGATTTAATACTAAATAGGATTTCAACCTAATATATTACAAAGTTTAAAGCAAATATTGACTGTACACCACACTGTACACATTCACTATACAATACTGGGAGGTGTATCAGGGTTGCCTCTCCCTTCCTATTTCCCCCTTTTTCTTCTCTTTCCATCTCTTCTTCTTCCTCTACATGTCTCTGTATGTAAATGTATTCTGTGAATGACTTGGGTACAGAACTGCTGCACCAATTAATGTTCCCAATTGCCGTCATGAAGGTACAACAAACATGTATGACCACAGGCCACAGGCATGACCTCCTCCACAGTTTATTCACCCCCACAAATTGCTCACAGAATGCACTTTTGTTCCTGCCGTCTATTCATTAAGAAATATTCGGGGTATAATTTTTTTCTCCTGTTGTCCATAAAAATTAGAAATTAGGAGGGGAACTCTGGTCAGGCTTATTTACCAAAGTGTCACAGTGAGTGCTATGTCTACAATGTCCAATAACTTATGGGGCATATTTACAAACATAGTAAATGTGACTTTCACAAAATCTGACTGGTGGTGAAATAATTCCTGTAAAAATCACACACTTTTTGTTTCAAATACAGATTGGTTAAATTGAACCTCTTAAGACCTAGTCAACATGGACAGTGTGACAACTTGCTTACCTGGAAGTGGTGTATTTATCAATAATTTTACCCATGATTAATCCACAAGGCACAGTCTTCTACACCACTATCAAGGCTCTCTGCAGACCGGTAATAGCCGTTTTTTAACACAATTCGAAGCAAATAAATTTGGATCGAAGAAAATCTTTTTGAAAAATTTGGCTAAGCTGAATCGAATTTTTGAGAAATTCGCTCATCTCTAATTGTATTCAAATGGCCGCTATAATGTGCTGTTGCGGTTTTGAACTGCAAGTATAAATCTCACCTGAGCTCTATCCTTTTCTGTGTAACACTCCTAGAATAAGCATTAGGATAGTTTCATGCATTCAGCCTTTCAAGTTCTGATTCATTTTACAGCTACGGTATATATGCACCACAATCCAAGCTATTGAGAAGGTAACCATAACATGCATTAGCTAACCATCACCTACTGCATTAAATTCAGATCACCACTATAATGTACTTTTGCCAATAGCAACCACATTTAAATCAATTATCAACTACAAAGCACCCTAAGAGCTGAAATAAAGTCCTTAATATAAATAGGGGTAACATTGTTCCAATAAAGATCTGTCAGTCTAGCCAAAAAATTCAAGTGATAAAATTGTGCGATCTAATGTGTATTAACATTACAGCTTACACACCAGGATAAGGATACTTATTTTCAAATATAGAATGGATTAACGAAAATCACACTTTCCATACCTACTATGTAGTGAAAACACATGAAAGGTAAAGTACTTGGTGGAATACGCTGTGAAATACATCCATTTTTTTTATAATTTGTGGATATCTAGCAAGTGCCATCACAGTTAAATATATGTATTTGTCTCACATAAATATCGGATCGAAAAGAAATATCTATATTTTTTGGCGAGAAATACTAAATTTTGTTTCGGGTTTTAGGAAAGATATGAAGTGCTATCATACTAAAATATCTGTATTTTTTTTTAAGAAATACAGAAACTTTTATGTTTATTTTGATAGATAACAAGTGGTATCAGAATTAATTCTCTGTAGTTTTTTACAGAAATAAAAAAATGAGTTTATTTAGATAGATAGCAAGTGGTATCAGAATTAATTCTCTGTATTTTTTTACAGAAATAAAAAAAAAATCAGTTTATTTTGATGGATAGAAAGTGGTATCAGAATGAATTCTGCATTTTTTTACAGAAATACAGAAAATTTTCTGTGTATTTTCATAGATAGCAACTTGCTATCCATCAAAATAAACATAAAAATGTCAATATTTCTGTAAGAAAAATACAGATAATTATTTCTGATAACACTCTCTAGCAATCAAAATAAACAGAAAAAGATCATAGCAATTATGTTGCTATATATTTCATTTATTGTTACATTTGTTGCACTGTTTGTATACTTTGCTACAACACTGCAAACTAACTGGAGTACATCAAGTATTTGGTAAGCCCAGACTCCTCTTTGAGGAGATGCATGGTGAAGAAGAAACCAGTGCAGTCACCCTGCCCCCATCTTTAGCACATGACAGTAAATGGCAATCTAAAACCCAAAGACAGCATCACTGGCAAGGATTAAACTTTACTCCCTTTAGCATCTCCTACACCATTACTAGCTTTTTTTGTGTTTTTTCACCACATCTATTCAGACTGCAATGTTTTTCTTAATAATGCCTCAAGACCTGTTCATCGCGTCCGGGTAATTAGGTGACAGGAGGGTTTATCTGCATCTCAAGATAAACAGAACACAGGGTGACATACAGCAGGGACTGAACAAACTCTATATTGGAGACCTGGGTTAGGTTTGTTGTCACATGTGGGTGTAAGATCAACTGACAATCATTAAGGGCCACAAATGTACATATATACAATATTTATATATACAAAATATACAATAGTGTACATTTTACATGGACAGAGTTGATCTGGATAAGGGGAACCCATTCTTTGTGAATGGATTGGTAGTACACCTCAGTATAAATCATATACATGTTAATGTGCTTATTGTATTGTACCTTACACTAACCTGTATCTATATTTATATCACAGGTGACACCCAGCCACAGAATTTACATCTCCCTGATATTTGCATACACAGTGTGTGGGGTGTAACAATCCCCCCCGTGACTCTTTAAATATCTCATTGTACAGGAGACGTCTTCTAGTTTGTATCTGACACTCCACAAACATCAAGATGATTTCTCACAGTTATCTGCTGGCCGTCATCATCTTACCAATTACATACTTAGTATTTATTTTGAATTATTTTGTATTGGATTGGATACAGGAGTTTGTATTCAATCCAATACAAAATGTGTTTGAATGAATTTCAATTTGAATTTCCCGCACACGCGCCGACGTCATCGTACGCGCAGACGTACACGCTATGGAGGGAGAAGAAGCTGGCGGGCTTCTTCTTCTCCACTGGCCGGCTTCTTCTTCCCGGAGAGGGCACCCGACACTGGAGGACGATGCTGGAGATCAAAGCTGGAGGACGACGCTGGAACACTACGCTAGATGATCGCAGCAGGACCGGGTAAGTGATCGATAAACCCGAACTTTTCTCACTGTATTTTCATACAGTGAGAAAAGTTTGGGGTTATCGATAATTGTAATTATTTTAAACCCGAACCAAGGTCGGGGTTATCGCTCAGGTGGTTAATATAACTGTACAGCAGCATATATAATATGTATATAATATAATTTATATATATATATTTTATATGAATATTTGTTTGTAATGGATTCAATAAAGCTATTTTGTATTGAATGCAATACAAATTATTTATATTTCCTGTCCTAATTTTGCATGGAAAAGGGGTTTAAAATGAGGGGTCAGATGAATCAGGAGTTTAATTAAACATTTTAGCAAGGTGTTTTGATATCCCACAGCAAACAGACATAAAACTAACATTATATTTAAAACTGCAACAGCTGGGAAGTCCCTAGCAGAAGATAATGTAGACGCTCTGCATTGCATGCTATATGCAGAGAGGATAAAGTAGCTCTTTTATTTTATCATTCTGAATAAAGCATGAGTCCACTAAGGGACAATAGAGGGGAAGACTGTCATAATATATTATTTAGGTATTTACAGCATTTACATAAAATAAATGGCAGCTGTTGTGGCTTTACATCTAAGTGTGTTTCCTTACATTTTGACCACCCAAGTCTCATCGTCCTTTAGGGCTGAAGACCAGGAAAGCCTTCTAAGTCGTGCTGGGTCAAATCACTGGTTAGATTTCCAAGGATTAAAATTAAAGTAAACATAATAATCAATGACACAAAGAAAACTAGTCCATTCATTTGACCATTGGGCTGCCTGTTTTGGGCAGATTAACAGCCAACTAAAATCATCTGAGATTTAGCGTGTCAATGCCTACTTCTGGTCACTTCTGGTCATTCCATCACGCTTGTTTAGAGATCAGCAGAGATTGTTACAGAGCAGACATGAAGTAGTTCTTGTCTGTGCTCCCCATAGCTAAAGATCACTGCAATCATTATCGGTTGATTGCTCATAAAAGAGAGCAATACATTTAAACTAGCAATTAATTTTTTGCTGCAGAGGTGTATGGAGGACTGGTTCAGGTCATTCTGGAGCTGATGCAAACCTAATTTTGTGAATGTTATATTTTTGATGAAAAAAATAACATATAATTAAATAAATAATGGCAAATTGGGGTAGATTCTAGATGAAGTTAATCTTTCTTTTAATTTCTGACTTCTCTTCAAAATGAAAAATTCCACATGCATGCCTGCATCCCTTGTGACAAAGTCACTCTTAAGGGAGCCCAGCCACTCCTGGTGGGGTTCTACAATTTTTCTGTAAGGTCCAGATTCCTTTCAATACTTAATTGGACCCCTATTGAAAATAATGTTTTCAAAGATCAGTGACAAGATTCAAGATGCCCTCCCATATCAGTACTTCCTGACACCAATCTTTGGAGATCAGATTTCGCACACATTTTTATTATTTTTCTAAAAGACGCCAATAATTTGCGGGATACAGAGAGTCCGAAAATAACGCTGATGTATAAAATCCTGGCCTGTTTGCAACACTCAAAGACTTGGACTTGATAAATGTGATATATATGTGAAAGGTTTATTTATAAATGTCAAGAGAGAGTAGCTTTGTCCCAAAAGGGAGATTTAACAAACTATTAGTCTTAGTAAAGAATTCAAGTGAAAAAAGCAGAAATCTTTTTACAGTAAAATCCCCAGCTGCCAAGTAATCTATTATAGCATCTATGGTTTGTAGGATCTATTAGGCTTTATTCATTGAACTTTACACAAGGCTAAGAATTTTTGTTGTTTGTCATGTGACTGTAATTTTCAAATCGCATTAATTCTATAGAATGAATGGAAAGCAATACTTTTTTTGTTTACAGTATGTGGGATTTACAATATTGTAGGAAGTTACACTGGATTGTTTATAGCAGAGGAATTAGGAAAGTCTCCAATACTTCGCATTTATAATGCAAGCAAACAAAACGCCTGAGTACCAGAACACTTCACTGGCAGCATACTTGACGAGTCTTACACGCATTACACTCTGACCATTAGTGTAATAAAAGAAGAATATGCAACAGAATAAATCTGCCAGCATTACTATGAGTACCCATACACAAAGTAATACACAGCTGTGCAAAAACCTCCAACCTGCACTAATTACAAATAAAGAGAACTAAACAAAGTGTTACCACACAGACAAGTTTATTTAATGATGGTGCTTTAGAATCAGGCTGAATGCATTTCCAGGGTCTCCAACAGACCTCTGCTAAAATCACCAATAATAACTTTACCTATCAAAACATATCAGCACATATAAACCTGCAAAGAGGTTAAGAATTCAATGAATTCAGCTTATCCAACAAGGGGCCACTGAAAACAGCTTTCCCTGGCTGCCCTCTTGCTGCATTGAATGGGTGTAAGTAAACAGTAACATACATGCCTGCAAATAGAAAATAGTTTGTTAGCATTTCCTACACCATGACAAAGGTATCCCGTAATTTGCCTGCCAGATATCTTCCCCCCCATTTACCACCAAACCATTAACTCACCCACTTGCCAGCCCCCTCCCCTTTATCGCTCAAACGATCGCATCTATTGTGTGTACAATATCTACGAACGATCGTGTCGTTATCTGTATGTACAGGATGGGTGCTATACGATCGTTCGCAGATATCGTGCAGGATCGTTCGTCGTTCGTTTAACAACGATAATAATTGGAAGTGTGTACGTAGCTTAAGACAACTTTTTAACCCCAAAAAATCTGTGTCAAAGACGGGGGTCGTCTTATACGCTCCCCTGAACAGGGAGAAGATCCGAGCTTGGGTTAGCCAGAGTCAGCCATCAGAGAGCTTCAGGAACGCTGTGAGCCATGCAGTATAGATTTTTATGCGTTATAGAATATTGTGATTTAAAAACAGCCACTAGGTGGAGCGGTGTGACTACTTTACATAGAAGAGTAGACAATTCTATTATTTAAAGTAAAAATTTTCTTTGTTACTGTTTTTTTTTTTTAAGTGCAACAAACTCTATATTTTAACTGGAAAAGCTGGGGGTCGTCTTATACGCCCAGTCGTCTTATACGCCGGAAAATACGGTAATATAATGCATGGGTTGACCCGGCTGGCAAATATATTTCTCTTTAGGAGCTTGAGGGGTCAACATCCGGTCCATTTCAGCATCTAACAAATCTTGCCAATAGTAAAACCCTTTTTGTTTCCATATTTGAAATACCCTACACATGTGTCCAGATTTAAAATTTGGATCTCCACTAAAGGGAAATACCTGGACACACCTGTGGGTAACCTCATTTTACGCCTAACTCCTCGCCACGTAAGATTGTGTCTTTAATTAACAAATTATGTTTTAAATGGTCTGGCAAACTAGTCACTTTGCAATGTATTAAAGCTTTCAAATCCCATGGTGACACCATATTCATTTGTAGATCCACATTGGAATATATAGATGTATTCATTAATCAATCTACTACATGTTGTGTAAGACACGCTAAGTTATAAATTCTTATGTCTGGGAAATAAACCCCACCCTCCTCTTTGGGTAATATCAATTTGGATAAAGGTATTCTAGCTCTCTTACTTTGCCAAAGGAACCTACTAAATGCCCTAAGTTTGCATAGGATAGAGCAATTTCACAAAGGAGACCATTTTTATTAAATGGCATCTGCCAAACAATGATAGTGGTAACTTGTCCCACAGTTCTAATTCTTTAAGAATTGTTTGTATTAGCGGAGGGTAGTTTAGATGGTATAAAGAAGATGGACATTTTCCAATTTTAATTCCAAGACGTTATATTTGACTTTGTTATTGCAAAGGGAGTATTTATATCTCAGATTATTTTGGGATTTTATGTTAATGGTAGTATTTCACTTTTTTTTAATGTTTATCTTCAGACCTGAGATTTTACTGAATGTCTGGAACACTTCTTGGACATAGCTTATATCAGTGACTGGTTAAGCTGTAAATAACACGATATCATCTGCAAAATATGCAGCTTTTATTTCTTGTGTCCCAATCTTTACTCCATTGAATTTAGGTGTCATCGTTCGTACTAAAGGTTCTAAAGCTAAATTTAAAAGCAAAGGTTACAATGGACAGCCCCGCCGTGTTCCCTTTTGGATATTGAAAGTGTCAGATATATACCCTGGTGTATGTATTTGAGCTTTAGATGAAAAATACATATTTTGTATCAATTGCAAATACGAACCACTAAAGCCATTTTTTTGCAAAACTTTAAACAGCCATTGTATGCTAACATTATTTAATGCTTTTTTGGCATCAATCCCCAGGATTATCTGGAAATTTATGGAATTTAACATCTACCATATTTTGTTTAAACTGTTCATATCTTTCTCCCCAATTATCAAACTCACTTTTCGCTTCATGCAATTCCTGGTGGTTTTGTACAGTGGGATTATTTTTTTCTGAATTTTCCATAAATTTTCTAAAGCTTTAAAATATTTATCTGTCAATTTTTTTCCGCCATATATGCCATGATCCTTC
>NC_092860.1:144041575-144042949 GCF_032062135.1 Pyxicephalus adspersus | reverse complement strand
TAGACTGCAAATGGGGGGGAGTATTTTGTGGATCCTCACCATCCTATGGGGTGTTCAATTTCTTGTGCTTTTTTTGAGAAATGCTGGCCACCCTACTACAGTACTTTAAACTTTCACCATCAATATAATTGGAGAAATTGGCATGTGAAAAGCATGCAGTTGGGATGTGATAAGCAAACAATTGCCCCACTGATACCGATATTTAGAAGGAGTGCTGTGGCCTTGTGATTATCCATCTGTGCCTTGCTGGTGAAACTCTATTGCTTTGATATTCCATGTGAGGATTGCTTGACCCAAATCCAAAATATTGATGAGACGGGTTGAGATGGGTTTGGAATGATGGGACTGGACAATGTAAAAATATAAATTTCTGTTTGCCCCTTCAATATGTAGACTACCTATGGTTGAAAGCCATTCATGAATAGTAGATGAATTTACCACTAATGATAAAAGTTAATAGTTTGTTTGTTTTGTTATTTTGATATACAAAAATAATAAATCTTTTTTTTGATGAGTTCACCACCTGGGTGTGTTTTTTTATGCTTTCTACTTTTAATATTAATAAAATTATGCTGCTGAGAGATATACAGACAAAATATGGGTGGGGTCTGCTTTAGGTTTTAAGGTTCTTTTAATGTTTTTGTGTGATGTTGTATTATGATAAAAATGCATTTTCATATGAATGACTGTATTTACTTGAATATAAACCAACCCAAATTTAAACCAAAAATACTATTTATACCTGGGAATACAGGAAACTGCTCTATATTAGGAATAAACTTAGGGCACAAAAATTGTCTGTCACTACTAACATTCTAAACAATGATCAAAAGTAATGTTAACAAAATTAACCCAAATAAATACATCTATAATTTTATATTTAAACCCATTTTTCCAATGGAAATGATGGCATAGTTTACATAAGGAAACTGCACTATCTACTGGTATGACCAGAGAATAAACCAAGATTGTTTTTCTAATTGCATTTTGAGGTTATGCACAGTAAATACCTAACACTGTTTTCCAAAGGGCAAAGTGACTTATATAAAAAAAAAAAAAAAACTTTTGTTGATTTTTTTTATTCATTTTAAAAATGTGAACTATGAAAAATAAATTAAATTGTGTATTGAAAAAATGTAGGAACTTTTTCCTTCTCACTAAATATAAATTCTTTTCATATGGAAACAAAGAGGTTTTGTTTCACATTTATTCTGGAACAAGCTTATAATAGAAAAAGAGGCATAACTTTTTTTTTTATTTTATTTAAGAAAAATCCTATGCCGCCTTCTCTATTTGTAGCCTTCTGATTTAAATTTCAATGGTAACCTTTTTGCACAGGCTACCAATAATAATAACAATATTCTTCTATGAAAA